>NC_083445.1:20075174-20375174 GCF_020745735.1 Hemiscyllium ocellatum
ATCATACTCATGCATCAAGAGTACAGGCAGCTTCAAGTATTCAGCTGGCACTGCAGTTGACTGAAGGGGTTTACTTCCTCCATGATTGATGAGGGAAGTGCCCCTGGATATGTTAAGTTGCACACTTCTCAGCCACATCAACATCACATGCAGTTACTAACATCACTGAGGGAGAGGATTGACATCACTTTAAATCACTGGGAACAACGTGTCAAACAATTTGTGTCACAGGTAGTTTGTTTTAACACGTTCCTTTGGCTCTGGAACCCAAGTTGAACTGCAAGAGGTTTAAAATCAGTGAAGGTTACTCTGTTTGACTTGTAATTAAAGTAATGTTATTGTTGAAGGTGGTGGACGACGGTAAGGGATGGTGGAAGGTGTTAATCCAGTTTCTGGTTATAACATTCACAATACTGTTCCGAGTTTGAGACACATTGGCAGTGATTTAAGTGAAGTTTCAAATATTTATTCTATTTATTAACAACTTACATGATTAGGGAAGGCAACACTTAGTGGTCTTATCGATGCACTGTTAATCCAGAGACCCAGAGATCTAGGAACCTGGGTTCAAATCCCACCACAGTAGATGGTGAAATTTGAATTCAATGAAAGACCTGGAATTAAGAATCTTATGATGACCACAAATCCATTGTCAATTGTTGGAAAAGCGCTTCGGACTCATTAATGTCCTTGCCGGAAGGAAACGGTCATCCTTACCTGGCCTGGCGTGTTGACTCCTCTCTGCCTTCTGGGCAATTAAGGATGGGACAAAGGTGGACAGCATTCCAGTGTGGATGAAGAAGTAAAATGACAAAAAAAAAGATTGTTTAAAATTAAAAGAAATGATGACGAAGAAAGATCACTTCACCAAACTGCTGTGTCACAACGAGAGGTAGTATTGTGTTAGAATCAGACTCACTTAGCTGCAGTTCCACAAACACTCAAGAAGTTTAAGGCAAAGTGATTGGCAATCCACCACCTTCAATATTCACTCCCTCTGCTACCAATGCTCAGAGGCAGCAATGTGTACCATCTACAAGAGGCACTGCAGTACAGCAACTCACTCAGGTTCCTTCAACAACACTTTCCAAACCTGCATCCTCAACAGGTGAAGACAGAAAGTCCATGGGAATTATATCACTTGCACATTCCCCTCCAAGCCAACCTGATTTGGATCTATATTGCTATACCTTCAGAGTCAGTGGGTCAAATTCCTGGAAGTCCTTGCCAAACAGCATTGAATTAAATTAGCTTTATCGTCAAATGAGTACAGTGAAAAGTTTACAAGCTGCCACTATGGCTCCCCCTCTATCCCGAATCTAAATGAAACTTCAACTATTTACCGTACTCATTAACAACTTTGTTTTGGTCAAACGTTTCGTTGGGACAAAGGTGGACAGCATTCCAGTGTGGATGAAGAAGTAAAACGACAAAAAAAAATGATTGTTTAAGCAAAACATCAATTCAAATTCAAGGCAAATGAGAGGAGATCCACTTTGGATCTGAGTGGGAAGGTACAGGGAACTTTCTAAATGCTAGAAACAGTCAAGATCCAGAGATTTTTGAATCCAGGGATGTAGCTCATTAAAATAATCTGACCATGTACAGAAAGCAAATAGTGAATGAATGGAATGCAGGTCTTTATGTCTTGAGGAAGAAAATACAAGTGGATAGAATTACACTTAATCGAAACAAAGCCCTGGTTATATTACATTTGGAACAATGTGAGCCAATGTGGGCACCTGATATAATGACATGACACGTATTAGGGTTGTATTCCCTGGGATTTGCTCTCTGATTTGCAAGATATTAAAGGAAACAGATATCAAGAAACCATCTCCAGCATGGATTCAAAGACTAAATGTTGTAATAAAATAATTGAGGAATTCAGGAGTGAATGTTAGAAACACTTTCTCACAGAAAAGGTGAATGAAATGTGTAACTCCCTTTCAATGGCCATTGATGCTCAATTAATTTTAAATGTTAATCTCGAGAGTGATAGCCATTTGGTGTCTCTGTAATAGAGATCTGCAGCAGAGAGAAAAGGCTCTTCAGCCTGTCGAGTCTATACTGTTCCAAAAAAAAGGCCATCAAATTATTCTAATCCCAACACTTGACCTTGAATGTCTTGCCATCACAAGTGCATATCTGAATAGTTCTTCAATGTTATGAGGACTTTTGCCATGACTATTAGTGTTAAGGCATAGAAACATAGAAAATAGGTGCAGGAGTAGGCCATTCAGCCCTGCGATCCTGTATGCCCATTCAAATGATTGAGGTTGATCATACACTTTCAGTATCCTATTCCTGCTTTCTCTTCATACTTCTTGATTCCTTCAGCTTCAAGAGCCACATCCAGCTCCCTTTAGAATATACCTAATGAACTGGCCCCAGCGGTTTTCTGTTGTAGAGAAATCTTCTCTCTGAGTGAAGAAATTCTTCCAAACCTCAATCCTGAATGGCTATTATTAAGGTATTAAGGAATATAGGGCAGAGGAGGGTATATGGAGATAGCTTGCAGAGTAGCATTGCCTCTCTACAATTCTATCAGCGTCTCTTCAATCTTCTCTGCTCCAAGGAACAGGATATTCCATGTTTGATGGGCTGAATGGCCTCCTCCTGATAGCACACTACCCTGTAAGTCTTGCCAGGTACTGCTAATGTTAAAAGTGAAAGAATGCCTCATGGGTGCCTTTCTCAAAGTTTCTCCACTTCTTAATGTTGACAGCTTTCTTATGCAAATAAAATTGTGGTGGGGCATCAAGTTCATAGAGTCACACAGTATAGAAGAGGCCCTTCAGCCTATTGAGTCTGTACTGCCGAAATCACACAATTATCTACACTAGTCCCAGTTTCCTGCACTAGGCCCACACCCTTGAATGTTATGGTACTTCAAGTGCTCATCCAAGTTGTTTTTTAAAGATTGTGAAGTTTCTTGCCTCAACTTCCCTCCCAGACAGTGCATTCCAGTCCCCCACCACCCTCTGGGTGAAAAACCTTTTCCTCAAATCCCCTTGAAACCTCATGCCTCTCACTTTAAAATTATGCCGCTAATTGTTATTGATCCTTTGACTCAGGACAAAAGCTTCCCATTTGTCCTGTCCATGCCCCTCATAATCTGATTCACCTCTATTCAGTACCTCTTGTATCTTCTGTGCTCCAAAGAAAGCATTCCGAGCTTATCCAGCCTCTCCTCACTACTGGAATGCTTCATCCCAGGTAACATCCTGGTGAATCTCCTCTGTACCCCCTCCAGTGCAATTCCTGTAGTGTGGTGACTAGAAATACACCAGATCTCCAGCCACGGCCTAACCAAAGCTCTGGACAACTCCAACACAAGCCCCCCACCCCCCGTTCTTATAACCTACACCACAACTGATAAAGGCGCTGTGAATTTGAAAGTGAGTCGGTGAAAATTGAAAAGCTGGCAAGCACTTGCCATGTGACTGAGTGCAGGCACAGAGTGTACTGCACAATTTGAAGATGTAACATTTGACCTGTAACGCAGCTAATGAATTGTTTTCACAACCATTTGAATTCAACCAATCAGTAAATTATGCTCCAAGATACTAAAACACAATCAAATTTGAATTTTACTGTTTTGATAACGTCATCCAATGAGACGATCCGATGTTGTGGAGTACAAAAAGCAGGCACTTTGAACAGCTAGCCCGAGACAAAGCGCACCTACTGCCATTGATAGGCTCCCCACAGACCCGCTCTATCAAACGTACCTTTCTCACATGAAACATCTTTGCAGCAGAAGACCGAAGATGACCTAGGGAAATCTACAGAGAGAGGAGGTTCAACACCAAGACGACAACTGGCTTTGAGAATTGATTTGTTGTAAGTTTAATAGGGCCTTTATGAGATCAGTTTATTGTTATAGAGTGAGAGGTAGGTAAATCATTAAGGCAAAGGAGGCTTACAGTGTAGATAGTTGGTGTTTAATGTTCTCTTTTGGTGGTAAAGAACAAATTTAAACAGTGGAATTCGGCTAGTTTTCTGTCAATCATACTTTAACAGATTATGAGGCAAGGTGAGTTTTTCTGTATGTTTGGTTTAAGTTAGTGGAAGGGTTCATCCCATGTCGTTAAAAAAAAGCAAAAGCCCTGTATGCCTTCTCACCTAACCTCTTAACCTGTTCTGATGCCTTCAAGAATCTGTGGACAAGCACCTCAAGATCCTTCTGGTCCTCTTGCTATAGACCAGACTAAACTCTCTCAAAATATATGAAGAAGATAGCTGAGACTTTCATTTTGACTTATTTTAAAGGCAAGTGTCAGGTATTGCCTTCCAGATGCAATTTGATTGGCCAAACTGCTCAACTTTAAGCACACTTTATTTTTACCCTATAGAGTCCATAGAGTCATAGAGATGTACAGCATGGAAACAGACCCTTCGGTCCATGCTGACCAGATATCCCAACCCAATCTAGTCTGACTTGCCAGCACTTGGCCCATATTCCTTCAAACCCTTCCTACTCATACACCCATCCAAAATAAAAAGAACAGAAACGATTTGGTGTAACTGTAACTCTATCGAAATGCTTAACAAAATAATAGCGATATTAACTACTACTAATTCACTGTTCCAATATAGTAACATCCCATAAACGCAGCCTTGGCAAAGACAAATTCAGTAAAACAGATGGTCTCATATGCAATTCCTGCAGCAGGAAGAGAGCCCCAGCTTTTAGCTGTAACAGAGAGAGGAACCTGAGCTTCCTCATCCAGCTTCAAGATTCAGCAACTGCTAAAAATTAAAACTAAAAATCCTTGTCCTGTAGATACCTGACCACACCCATTCAGGCTGCTTTTATTATTCCAACCTTTTAAAGAAAAGCTCCAGGCCTCACAAGCTGGTTACTTTATTAACTTTGAGCAGGCCATTCTCTAGCTCTGTCTGAACCTTTCTTCATTAAAAAAAACAGGAGAAAATACATCTCTTACAGACATAAAGTCATCACACTCTGAGCTTCCTAGTGTTCTGGTTATTCGTTAGATAACAAAGCATGAATCTTTAGATCAAATAGCAAGATATGGTTCAAGCAGTAGACTCAGTAAAATTGCACATGTACTCTCTGATGAGAGTGTGAATACATTTAAAATGAGCTAGAATATAACGACAGTGATACAAATTGACTTGTTTGTCTGTGACTGGAACCGTCACCACAGCTTTAAGCAAACATGATACTTACTGTCTCTCAAGCCTATAACACGACAAGGGGAAGCCATAATTAACAGATAGAGCAATTAGACAGAGCTCTGTTGATGGAGATGTGTGATATGTAGTGAGTGTCAGGTGTGAATGGCAACCAACTGCTCCCGCACCGCACTGTGTCTGTTCAACATTAAGGAAGGGTTTGAATAGGGAGAAGGTGGCCAATATCCAGATATAAGAATAATGGCAGAGGGAAGAAGGGAAGGATTTCTTCATACACATGCAGTGAGTTACAGTTTGGAATGCACTTTGTAAAAGGTGGACACACTTTAATAGGAGCTTTCTAGAGTGATGGATTATTTTATTGTATTTACAGGATCTAGGCGTTACTGGCTGGGGCAGTTTTTATTGTCCATCTTTGATGCCCAGGGGCAAGATAGTCTTGTTTTGTTTCAAAAGCATACTTTATTCTTAAGACACCTTTATATATGTGGGCGGCAAGGTGGCACAGTGGTTAGCACTGCTGCCTCACACTGTCAGAGACCTAGGATCAATTCCCGCCTCAGGCAATTGTCTATGTGGAGTTTGCACATTCTCCCTGTGTCTGCGTGGGTTTCCTCCGGGTGCTCCCGTTTCCTCCCACAGTCCAAACATGTGCAGGTTAGGTGAATTGGCCATGCTAAATTGCCTGTGGTGTTAGGTGAAGGGGTAAATGTAGGGGAATGGGTCTGGGTGGGTCGCTCTTTGGGGGGTTGGTGTGGATTTGTTGGGCCGAAGAGCCAGTTTCCACACTGTAAGTAATTTAATCTAACATACATACAAAGCCCCGAAAACAGTTCGATTGTCACGGCGGCACAGTGGCACAGTGGTTAGCACTGCTACCTCACAGCGCCAGGGACCTGGGTTCAATTCCGGCCTCAGGCGACTGACTGTGTGGAGTTTGCACGTTCTCCCCGTGTCTGCGTGGGTTTCCACCGGGTGCTCCGGTTTCCTCCCACAGTCCAAAGATGTGCGGGTCAGGTGAATTGGCCATGCTAAATTCCCCGTAGTGTTAGGTAAGGGGTATATGTAGGGGTATGGGTGGGTTGCGCTTCGGCGGGTCGGTGTGGACTTGTTGGGCCGAAGGGCCTGTTTCCACACTGTAAGTAATCTAATCTAGTCATATGGAGAAACAAAGAAATATTAGAATTTGATTCTATCCAGCAAACACATTTCTTACTTGTACAAGACTATATCCGAGGCACCGGGAGAATCTGATGTCTGAACAGATCCCTATTTAACTTTAGCAGAGAGACGGTGGTCTTTCCCTATTGTGCCTTGACAACAGCTGCCCAAGCTTCAGTGCGTCCCTCAGCGCATAGTCCTGGATCTTGGAATATGGCAGTATGCAACACTCAGTTCAAGGTCAGCTCCTTGCTCTGAAAGACCAAAAGGCTTTGGGCGGACCAAAGAGCGTTTTTTCACTGAGTTGGTGGTCCTCTGGGTGCAGTCGATGATTGTCTCAATGTGCAGCCTCTTTCTGCCAAAAGGCTTTTACAGTCTGCTCAGGGAACCACCCTCCTTTTCCTGCAGGGTCTCGAGGATGCTGTATGCTGACCACACCCTGATGGACTTGCTGTCAAAGGTATTTTGTTTTTCAAATTTCTCCACGAGGGACCGGAAAAAAAGGAACGGCCCAAGCACTTGGAGTGTTCCACAGCAGTGAAGCCAGTCCTAACCTTCGCAATACCAACGACAGGTAGAACATAGTCATACTTGGTGCAAGCGTTCTAAGGGCCTACGCATAGCTTGATACAGTCACACATGTAGTCCAGACTGGGTAAGGACAGCAGATTTCCTTCCCTAAAGGTGATTAGTGAACAAATAGGTTAGAGTGAATAGTGAAGGCAAATAAAATTTGTAGGGCAATTTCAAAGCAGAGTGGGGAGTGGGACAATAGGATTTTTTTTCAAAGGACTGCCACAGACAAAAGTGAGCAGTCACTTTCTCTTGTACAATTCTCTTTTCATGACTCCAGGCAGTTCTGAAGCCGTGTCATCTTGTATGTCATGAATGCCACTGAAACCTAACGTTTGCATTGTGTGTAGGAGTGAGGGAATGTAGTAGTCCAGACTCTGATCTGCATCTCACAGCTCAGTGCTATGACTCACAGCTCACAATGCACACAGCCGGGAATGAGCAGGCTGCATTTGCAGACAAAAGGAGAAGGGGTTTGCATGAAAGAGGACATTGACTGGAGGTGCAGTTATGGCTCCTGATTCCCAAGGTTGATATGGCAGTCTGTCACATCACTGAACCATTCAATACACGCCTAATGTAGAATCCCTACAGTGCACGAAGCCCCCATCGAGTCTGCACCAACACTCCGAAGAGCATCCCACCCAGACCCACTTAACTCTTCATTAACCATCTCTCTAGCTTGCACACCACTGGACACAAGGGGCAATTTTGCGCAGCCCATTCACCTCACTCGCACATCTTTGGACTGTGGGACGAAACTGGAACATCAGGAGGAAACCCACGCAGACATGGGGAGAACGTGCAAGCTCCACACAGGCAGTGACCCGATCAGGTCCATGGTGCTGTGAGGCAGCAGTGCTAACCACTGCACCATCTTGCCATGAGGCTATTGATGTGGATTTGCCTGAATGTTTTCTGATGATATTAACTTTGGAGGAGTTGTAAACTGTGAAGGGAACAGTGTGAAACTCCAAAAGGATTTTGACAAGTTGGTGGAAAGGTGGCAAATGAGTGTTAATGCAGAAAAAATGTGAGGAAATTTCTTCAGTTGGAGGAACAGTGAAAAATATAAAATAGAGGTACATTTTTAAAACAGTTGCAGTAGCAAAGGGAGCTGTGTATGTGCGCAGTTGATTGAAGGGGCAGGATAGCTGGAGAGGGCAGTTAATAAAGCATAGTGTTCTCAGCTTTATTAATAGAGCCAGAAAAAAACAATAGCATGCAGGTGATGTTGAATTTCAGTCTTGATTAACAAAAATGAGGAACTTCAGTGACGCTGGTAAATTGAAGTTGAGGAAGGTTGAGAAGAGATTGGATAGAAGTTTTCAAAAGCATGAGCAGGTTGGACAGAGTGGAGAGAAAGAAGCTGTTCCCACTCCCAACAAGAACAAGAGGGCAGAAAAACAGAAATTGCTGGAAAATCTCAGCAGGTCTGGCAGCATCTGTGAAGAGATTTAATGTGATGTGCAAAAGAAACGATTGTGATGTGAGAAAAAGGTTTTTCACAGCGAGTGGTTAGAGTCTGGAATACTCTGCCTGGAATTATGATGGAGGCAGGATCAACTGAGGTATGCAAGAGATGCACTGGAGAGTTCTTTGGATAGAAATGGTGTCAGTGAAATGGGGATATTTGCTCTAGGTAATAGAATCAGTGCTGGCAGATGGGCTGAATAGCCTCCTTCCGCATTGTAACAATTCTGTTATTCTACTTATGATCTGGGGTCTAGGGGTAAACTGCTTTCATTGTTACTTAGTACTATAATGTTCACCGAGTTATATTGGCCCTCAGATCGCCCCAGTGATTTATAAATTCTCCTCCACATGTTCGAACCACTCCATCATCTCACTCCTGCACATCCTAGCAACCCACCAAGATTTCTGCACATCTCCAATCTTGGACTCTTACAGAGTTGATGGTGCAGTGTTGGGTGACATTTAGACTCTCTCGTTTTTCTTGGATTCTTTCATGGGATCTGGTCACCCTATCCTTGAACTGAGTGCTTACTACAGCCATTTCAGAGGGCAGTGCCGAGATAACCACACTGCTGTGGGTCTGGAGTCACATGTAGGCCAGACCTGGTAACGGGGGCAGTTCCTGTCTCTAAAGGGGAGTGGCGAACCAGGTGGGTTCTTATGGGCACCATCACTGAGACTCACTTTCAATTTCAGATTTATTAACTGAATTTAATTTCCACCCTTGGGCCATGGATTTGAACACATGTCTTAGAGCATTAGCCAGGCTATGTTGAATACCTGTTGAGCGCCTGCGGCATTATCTCCCATCCTACATTGTTTGAGGTGACAGCTTGAGTGAAGTGTTTCTCTGTGGAAAAGGGTGTTAGCTTAAATGCAGGGTTTTTTTCCCCTTATTGGTCACCTCATCGAGAAAACGCACAATCCGAAGAGAGAGTCTGATCCACTAAAAGTGGATTCCAGATCCACGTGCTGCAGGAACAGGACTGAGGGATGCCCAGCCATCACGGTGACATACAGATTGCACCTTTCTGAATCAGAGCAAACACTATGTTAAAAGCACTGAATGGAGCTGAATTGCAGATTGGAGTCACCAGGATATCTACTGGCTCCGTGGAACTTGGGAGCCAGATTTGAAACTGTACATTGCCCTGAGCCCGATCAAGATTGCAGGGGTCTGTTAAGGTGGGAGTATACTACTCCCAAAATGCAGTAATTCAGATCGCTGCATTTCATCACATATACAATTGTTTGCATGCACACAGTTCTCTATATACTGACCAGCAACTTCACTGTCTCTGTCCAAAACTTCCATTTAAATCTGAGGAGCAAGTTTCTTTAACACAGCATGGTTCATATGTGGAATGAAAGGAAGTGCTAAATGCGAGGACAGTTATGACATTTAAGAAACATTTGGATAATTTCTTGCAGAGGAAGAGTTAGGAAGGATCTGGACCAAATGCAGGCAGGTAGGTGGGACGAGTTTGGGTTTGCATGATGGCCTGGACTGGTTGGAGTGAAGGGTCTGTTTCCATGCTTTCTGATTCTAATATCGATCGCGGGATGGGAGTGTGGCTGACGAGGCCAACAAGTAGCATTTGTCGCCCATCCAAAATTTAACTGACGGGGACAAACATCCTCTGAGACCTTGAGTGGAGTGTGGGGAATGGGGGTGGAGTGGCTGTGATCATCCCTGCCCTACCAAGCCCAGGAAAGGACTCCTAGGCTCAGTTTCACAGACCTTGGTCATGGTCAGATCCAATCAATGTTCAGTGGTGATGGGGATGTGCTTGAAACTCAAGGGGCAGCTCAAGGCGAAGAAGGATCCTTCAGGAAGCAGGACTTGTGTCACTGTTATGATCCACCTTCAGAGAGGCATGGCAGCTCAGTGGTTAGCACTGCTGCCTCACAGCGCTGGTGCGTCTGATTTGACACCAGCCTTGGGCGGCTGTCTGTGTGGACTTTACACATTCTCCCATATCTGCATAGGTTTCCTCCAGATGCTTCAGTTTCCTTCCACAGTCCAAAGATATGCAGGTTAGGTGGATTGGCCATGGGAAATTGTCCATTGTGTCCATGGAAGAGTAGGTTAGATGGATTAACCAAGGTAAATATGGGGTTAGGCAGATGAGGCGAGGGCTGAGGCGGGGGCTGGGTGGGATGCTCTTCAGAAGGTTGAGGACCTGAGGGGCCTATTTCGTATATAGGGATTCTATGATTAAGTACGCTTAAGGGACACAATGGGAAACAACCTCATGTAGCTTTTACTGAGTCATATTGATTGTTGAATGGAAATGGCAGATTCTGAAGAGGACAGGGAAAGAACACAAAGAGGGAGAGACATGAGCAATGGATTGCTCCCTCAGGGTAGATCAGCTCTACCTAATTGCCTTTGAGGTTCCATTTCAGTAGCGCCTTTCTTGACCCTAGGCTGTGCCAGTGCACTTTGCAGTTGGTGAAACACTTTTGAAGTGTTGTCACTGATGTAACAAAGAATGTGGAAGGTAACTTGCACACAGCTAGGTCCTACAGACAGCAATGTGATCACCATCAGACTACTTGTTTTAATGTTGGTGACTGAGCAGGAAACATATTGGTTCCAAGGCTCAGGGAGAGACAGTCCTGTTCTTTTTTTTTTGCCTCAGTGTGGCACACAAATGGTGGGTTGTGTCCCATGGTCAATATATCAGTCTATGCCCAATCATGTTCATAATATTCCTGATGAAAGGCTTTTGCCCGAGACTTCAATTTTCCTGCTACTCGGATGCTGCCTGACCTGCTGTGCTTTTCCAGCACAACAGACTTTAATCTCCAGCATCTGCAGTTTTAACTTTCACCTATGTTCATAATATCACCATTGTATATAAAACTGTATATAACATGGGTGGCACGGTGGCACAGTGGTTAGCACTGCTGCCTCACAGCACCTGAGACCCGGGTTCAATTCCTGACTCAGGCGACTGACTGTGTGGAGTTTGCACGTTCTCCCTGTGTCTGCGTGGGTTTCCTCCAGGTGCTTCGGTTTCCTCCCACAGTCCAAAGATGTGTGGGTCAGGTGAATTGGCCATGCTAAATTGCCCGTAGTGTTAGGTAAGGGGTAAATGTAGGGGTCTGGGTGGGTTGCGCTTCAGTGTGGACTTGTTGGGCCAAAGGACCTGTTTCCACACTGTAAGTAATCTAATAAAGGCCTCATATTCCATTTTACCATAGGATCACTTGAAGCATGACATGCCACTAAAAGAATATCTTTCTGCTGGAAACAAATAGCTTAATGTCAGCCCAAATACTTATGTGCCTGTGAATGTAAAGCTTTGCACAATATTTAGCTATAATAAAATGGTTGTTGGATTCTCTAATATCACATAATTCCTGCCTAGTTAACAATAAGCATTGCCCGTACCAAGTAACCCTACTGGAGCTAAAATCACATCAGTGAAGGCAGTAGATCGTCTGTTCACTGCCTCAGCTAGAATAAAGCACCTCCAGCGTGCAGCACTCCCATGCTGTGTAAGTGTGAGAGCATAGGACGCAGTAGGCCATTTGCCCCTTTGAATTTACTCTACCATTCATGCCTGATCTGATATTATTCATGTTAGAAGTTACAGAAATGAGACTTCTGCTCTCATCTTCCATTCTTCCTTTGTGAAATCTTTTCTCACTTCTCTTTAAATGATGCTTCTACTTTGATACTCAATCAAATGCAAATATACGAACCAGAACAAGGCAACGTTGCATCTCATGCCTGCTCTGTTATTCAATGAAAGCCTGGCTGCTCTCTGATTATACCACATTCATGCCTACCTCTGTTAACCTTTCATTCACCCCTCATCCTTGTTCCTCAAACATTTATCAACCTCTGCTTTCAAAATATTTAAGAATTTTGCTTCTGCTGTTGTTTGAAGAAGAGAGTTCTAAAGTCTTTGTAAGAAAGAATCTTCTCCTCATCTCTGTTGTAAGTGTGTGACTTCTTATTTTGAAACTGTGACCCCAGTAGTTTTTTCCCACAAGAGATAACACCCTCTCCATCTCAATCCTGTCAAGACCCATCAGGATCTTGTAAAACAACCCATGTTCCTATACATTAAGCGAACTCCTTCCTTCAATCTTTCGATGCACTGACTAATCGTTTTGCAATTCAGTGAAAACAATCTTTCAGTATTTGCCCTCTCAAAATCTTCCAGAGCTTTGAAAACCTCAAATTATTGCCTCTTTAAATTTGAAAACCATTTCTCGTGATGGGCACACTGCTCCTTTTCCATGTTCATTGTATTGATCGGATGGGTGCTCAGAACTGCATTGTTGGAACAATTTAGGGTTGAGGCGTAGGGGTCATGATGAGGTCTTAATGACCATGATGTTTGACAACTTTATATCTCAAGAATCGGTGAAACCTGATTGTGAGTAATATGCACAAATGCTCGCTTAACTTTTAAGTTGCCCATTGTGAATTTTTTTGTTTGATTTACCCCAGAACAGTGTAGAGTTGTGACTACTTTCTCCATGTGCAACAGGTATATTCTGCAATCAGTGTCAAAGAGAGTGGTGCTGGAAAAGCACAGCCGGTCAGGCAGCATCCAAGGAGCAGGAGAATCGACATTTTGAGCATAAGCTCTTCATCAGGAATGAACCTAATGAAGAGCTTATGCTCGAAACATCGACTCTCCTGCTCCTCAGATGCTGCCTGACCAGCTGTGCTTTTCCAGCACCACACTCTGACTCTGATCTCCAGCATCTGCAGACCTCACTTTCTCCATATTCTGCAATCACACAATCCCTACAAGTGCAGAAGCAAGCCATTCAGCCCATCAAGTCAACACTGACCCTCCAAAGAGCATCCCCTTACCTTATCTCTGAAATCCCACACTTCCCATGGCTAACACACCTGGTTTGCACAGTCCTGGACACTGGGCAATTTAGTATCGGCAATTCACCTAACCTGCACATCACTGGACTATTGGATGAAACAGGAGCACTGGGAGTATCTTCTGAATGCTTGCCCTGATTGCTTGCCTTCAGTTGGGGACAGCGCCATGGCTCAGTGTTGCTACCTCATAGCACCACGGACCTGGGTTCAATTCCAGCCTCAAGCGACTGTCTGTGTGGAGTTTGCACATTCTCCCTGTGTCTGCGTGGGTTTCCTCCGGGTGCTCCAGTTTCCTCCCACAATCCAAAAATGTGCAGGTTAAGTGGCTTGGTCATGGGAAATGCAGGATTACAGAGATAGGGCAGGTTTGGGTGGGATGTCCTTTAAAGGATCAGTGTGAACTTGATGGCCTGCTTCCACACCGTGGGGTGCTGAAGTGGCAGGCAACTGGAAACTCAGGGCCTTTTTTGTGGGCAGAATGTAGATGTTCTATAAAATTCTCACCCAGTCTAGAGTTCATTTCCCCAATGTAGAGAAGACTAAATTGTGAGCAGCAAATGCAGCAGACGAGATTGTGAGAAGTGCAGGTAAAGTGCTGCTTCCCCTGGAAGGTATGTTTTGGCCTTTGGATACTGAGGAGGGAGGAAGTAAACGGACAGGTGTTTACCTTCGGTGGTTTCAGGAGAATGTGCCGTGGAGCTGTGGGGGGAAAGGGGTGGTGGTGTTGGGAGTAAAGGAAGCGTGGATCAGTATGTCCCAAAGGGAACAGTTCCTGTAGAAGACGGACAGGTAAGGGGAGGGGAATAGATTTGGAGTATTCTGAAAGTAGGCAGGTTTGACGTTTGCAAGGAGGAGGTGTTTGCAATTTTGGAAAGTGTAAAAATAGATAGGTCCCCTGGGTTGGATGGGATTTATCCCAGGAGTCTCTGGGAAGCCAGGGAGGAGATAGCAGAGCCTTTAGCCTTGATCTTTAGGTCATCATTGTCTACAGGAATAGTGCCAGAAGACTGCAGGATTACAAATGTCCCCTTAATCAAGAAAGGGAGTAGAGACAACCCTGGTAATTGTAGACCAGTGAACCTTACTTCTGTTGTGGGTAAAGTGTTGGAAAAGGTTGTAAGAGATACGATTCATTATCATCTAGTGAGGAATAAGTTGATTAGGGATAGTCAGTACAGTTTTGTGAAGGGTGGTTGTGTCTCACAAACCTTACTGAGCTCTTTGAGAAGGTGACTAAATAGGTGGATGAGGGTAAATCGGTTGATGTGGATTTCAGTAAGGCATTTGATAAGGTTCCCCACAGTAGGCTATTGGAGAAAATATGAATGCATAGGATTGAGGATGATTTAGCGGTTTGGATCAGAAATCGGCTAGCTGAAATAAGACAGAGGGTGGTGGTTGAAGAGAAATGTTCACCCTGGAGTTCAGTTATTAGTGGTTTACCACAAGAATCTGTTTTGGGTCCACTGCTGTTTGTCAATTTTATAAATGACCTAAATGAGGGCATAGAAGGATATGTTAGTAAATTTGCGGATGACGCTAAAGTTGGTGGAGTTGTGGATAGTGCCGAAGAAGGTTGCAAGTTATAGAGGGACATAGATAAGCTACAGAGCTGGGCTGAGAGGTGGCAAATGGAGTTTAATGCAGGAAAGTGTGAGGTGATTCACTTTGGAAGGAACAACAGGAATAAAAAGTACTGGTCTAATGGTAAGATTCTTGGTAGTGTAGATGAGCAGAGAATTCTCGGTGTCCTTGTACATAGATCCATGAAAGTTGCGCCAAGTTGATAGGGTCGTTAAGAAGGCATCTGGTGTGTTAGCTTTTATTGGCGGAGAGATTGAGTTTCGGAGCCACGAGGTCATGCTGCAGCTGTACAAAACTCTGGTGCAGCCGCACTTAGAGTATTGCGTACAGTTCTGGTCGCCGCATTATAGGAAGGATGTGGAAGCTTTGGAAAAGGTTCAGAGGATATTTACTAGGATGTTGCCTGGTATAGAGGGAAGGTCTAGTGAGAAAAGGCTGAAGGACTTGAGGCTGTTTTCATTAGAGAGCAGAAGGTTAAAAGGTAAAATAATTAAGCCATATAAGATAATCAGAGGATTAGATCGGTTGGACAGTGAGAGCCTGTTTCCTCAGATGGCGATGGCTAACACAAGGGGATAATGCTTTAAACTAAGGGGTGATAGATATAGGATAGATGTCAGAGGTAGTTTCTTTACTCAGAGAGTAGTAGTGATCTGGAACGTACTGCCTATAACAGTTGTAGAACTCTACGGGCATTGAAATAGTTTTTGGATAAACATATTAATTCCTCAGGTCAAGGGTCAAAAGGCTTGTACTGTGCTGTAATGTTCTACATTCTATATTCTATGTACGTGTCTGGTGGTGGCATCTTGCTGTCAGAAATGGGAGCTGGTGATCTTCTGGATGTAGATGCTGGTGGGATGATAGGTAAGGACAAGGGGAACCCTATAGCTGTTGTGGGAGGGAAGATGGGGGAGTGGGTAGAAGTGTGGGAGATGGGTCGGACCTGGATGAGGGTTTTTTCGACAACTGTGCTGGGGAATCATTGGTTGAGGAAAAAGGTGGTCATTTTAGAGGCGCCCTCGACGAAGTTGGCCTCATCAGAACATATGTGACGAAGATGGAGGAATTGGGAGAATGGAATAGAGTCTTTACAGGAAGCAGGGTGCAATGATGTATAGTCCAGGTAGATGTGGCAGTCAGTGTCAGTAATCTCCTATCCTTATTCAGTCTGGCCTACATGTGACTGTAGACCCACAGTAATAGGGTTAAGAGGGAGACCTTGGGATTCAGGTTCATAATCCTTTGGAGTTTGAACTACATGTAGATAGGGTGGTTATGAACGCATTTAGCACATGTGCCTTTATTGCTCAGAACTTTGAGTATAGGAGTTGGGAAATTATGCTAAGGTTGTGCAGCACATTGGTGAGGATTCTTCAAGTCTATTGTGTCCAGTTCTGCCCTCTCTGTTATAGGAAGGATATTATTAAGCTGGAGAGAGTTCAGAAAAGATTTACCAGGATGTTGCTGTGAAAAGTTTGAGTCATAAGGAGAGGCTGGATAGGCTGGGACTTTTTTCACTGGAGCGTAGGAGGTTGAGGGCTGACCATGTACAGGTTTATAAAATCGTGAGGGGTGAATGTCAGGTGTCTTTTCCCTCAGGTGGAGGAGAGAGTTTTAAATAAAGGCATGACTAACCATTTTACTACACAGAGAGTGATCGTGTGTGAATGAACTTCAGGTGAAGCGGTGGATGTGGGTACAGTTACAACACTTAATAAGGTAATTAGAGAAGCTCATGAATAAGAAATGTTGGAGGAATATGGGCACAAGGGTAGGACTCGTTTCGTTTGGGATTATACGGTTGCTGCATGACTCTTGACTCTATGGCTCTAAGTGCCTCCCAGGACAATTAGGGATGTGTCCACAATGCCCTCACTCCATAAACAAATAAAGAAAAAGCATAGGAATGAGACTTCCTGTGAGCAACTCCTCAATTCTATTCATGGAACAACTTTCTACAATTGGTCACCCCATTAGAATTGAATTTCCTAGAGGATTTTAGGGGGTTTTCAGGGACAAATGCACTTGCCACACCCTTGTATAATCTAAAGACTGTTTCTATGTAACTGAAACCCCGAACTAAAACCTGGTGCAATTCGCAGAATAAAAACAGAGAATGCTGGAGAAACTCAGAAGGTCTGGCAGCATCCATTTCGTGACACTTCTTCAAAATTTAAACAGGCTGAAAAAAGATAGTTTTCATGTTGTTGACAGTGGGCCCAGAGGAGGAAGTGGAACAAATGGTGAGGGGGTGCAGAGTAAAAGGCAAAATGATTGACAATGGTGGGAAAGGATGAGGAAGATGTAAAATGGGTGTTAATAGACGTAGAGGTGTAAACCAGGTGTTCATGAAGGTGTGCAAAGGAGAGAATGGGTCTGCTCTGCTGAATGCAAAATCAACAAGGCACAAACAACTCTCAGTCAGGTGGTGGGTGGGAGCAATGTTAGAAAAATGGTAGATTCAGAGCTCAAGTTCTGAAGTTGTAGAACTCAATATTGATTCTTAGTGGCCAAATATCTGCGCTGTCACTGAAGGGTGTTTCACAAGCACAGAATGGCTAAAGCATATTTGGCCCATTGTATTGTGCTAGCTCTCCCAAGGGACAATTTACACTGTGCCACCTTTTGGTGGTTTGGCCATACTGAAGTGTCCATCATGTCCGGGGATGTGTACGCTAGGTGGGTTCATCATGGGAAATGCAGGGTTACTGGGATAGGGTAGAGGGCCGATCTGGGAGAAATGTTCTTCAGAGAGTCGCTGTAAACTCGATGGGCCGAATGGCCTGCTTCCACACTGTGGCAATTCTATGATTCTCCCACAGCTCTGCACATTCTTCCAATTATGACGACAACCTCTTTAAATGCTTCAACTGAACCTGCCTCCACCACAGTCTTAAACATCACATTCTAGATCAGAACTATTCACTACATACCTTGTATCGGCATTACCTCTTTTACTAACTTCCTTCAATCCATGCCTTCCTGTTCTTACCCCTTTCACCAATGGGAACAAATTATTCGATATAACAGCTCTGATTTAGCGGAGGGTTTGGAGGAGAACAATCATTCGGATAGTTAAGCTGAGACAGCATTGTAAGGTCAGAATACAGAGCTGTTAATTGCAAGGCAGGATTGTGTCATTTGGACTGACAGCCGAACAGTACTTTATCCACAGCAGTTTCACATAACCACTGTTGCAATCAAAACAGTCTTGACCCCTGTGCTGAGATGTTACTCTGCAAGATTGTCATCGCAATATCTGTCGAGAGTTTTCACAATGCCTCTATACAGCCTTTCAAAGCAGAAGGGGAAGTGAAATATTAAACCCATTTAAATTTATTTCAGTGAAGGGCACTTTTCACTATATCAAATGTTTAAAGGGAAAAAATAAAGAGAGGGATTGTTGTGCACTTCATTGCACTCCACTGAGTTCTTGTTAAATGAATGATTCTGTTAAGTGAACACCAATTGATAACCCAAACCCATTTCCTAGCTGCACCTGATAGTTTCATTCCGGTTAAAGTCAATCAGCTTGGGTCACAACTGAATGCAAAGGGCAAAAACAACTATCTCATGATGTGGCTTAGTTCACCTCTGCACTCCCTTTATCAAGTTTTAAGCATTCCAGTTGACCTTATCCCTTGTGGAGTCTTATTCACAGTGAAATACAAATTGATGCCTTTTATGACATTAAGACGTCACAAAATGTGTTGCAGCCAGTGAGCCAAGGTACCTACGAAATGCCATCTCTCTTTGGAATGTAAGACTGCTCTATGTTATGACAAACAGCAATGAGTTAAGTTTCTAGACAAATCTTCCCAAACTATTCCCATGGCAACTTAGGGTTTGCCTCCAGCAGGATTTCCTCACCTTCTGAAACAATTCTTATGATACTTCATGTAAGAAATCAGGTGTGCACACTGTGGTATTGAAAGATCCAACACAGATTTGTTTACAGTTCACTAATATCTACAAGTATTGCATTCACAGGCACATAAGTGCCTGGATTAGGATTAGGCTATCCTGTTCAAAAGAGCAGCATGCTTGCAGTCGTGTGTCATGCTTTAAGTGATGCCACTTAAGATGGAGTCTGAGATGTAAACTGTTCTCTCTTCACAGATTCTGCTAAGTATTTTTTTTTATCCATTCATAGGATGGCAATGTTGCTGGCTAGCCCAGCATTCATTGCTCATTCCTAATTGACCAGAGAATGGTTAAGAGTCAAACACATTGCACTGGGTCTAGAGCTAAATGGAGGTCAGACCAGGAAAGGATGGCAGTTTCCTTCCCTAAAGGGCATTGGTGAACCAGATAGGATTTTCCTGTCACTTAACAGCGGATTCATAGTTGTCATTGAGACTCTTAATTCCAGATTTTATTATGTAGCAATTTCTGTTTTTGTTAGTTTCAGATCTCCAGCATTTATGTTTTACTTCATTGGAAGAATGAGAGATGGATTGGGCTGCAGTAGGGGTTATCATTGCTGTTGCAGGGGTGTAATGAAGATGCAATTAAGTAACAGATATACCAGCAAGTCCAAGGCTTGCAGCAAACCTCCAGCAGTCTCAACATGAAGAGGTTGTAGCTGAAGGCCCTGATGGAAAGCACAAGAGGCACAGGAGGATCAGAGACTATCTTTCTCAATGCCATTTCACCCAGATGACCAAGGTACAGTTTCACTGGTGAGACACTGTCACTGAACTTTACCAACTGCTGAGGCACGATGACAGGAAGGAGTGAGTGGCCATCCTATTCCAGTGGCTGATCGAGGCATTGAACTTCCATCTGACTGTTTCCTTCCAAGGGACTTGAGTGTGATCACCACCCATAACCATATCAAAGCTGTTACTGATACCATATATCCATGACGAAGGATAATATTTAACAGTAGGCTGCAGAGTATTACCCTTCAAGGTGAGAGGAATCAGTTCCATTTCCCTGTGATGACTGTGGGATCAAGTGTTAGGTTCATGTTTTGTGGCTCACTTAGAAGGTCATCCTCGCAGAGGTTACTATCTTCAATCTGCAAAGACGTGGTTGAGATTATTTGTAATCAGCTATTGCACACCACACAGTTGAAAACCGACTGTGTTTCACATGCATGATGCTATGATTACAAAGGACTTCACCCTGTACCCTGGAAGTGTCTGATTGATGTGATTGCTCCCTGAATGGACTCTCGTCAATCCGAAATGAAGCTTGTGTGTTGAAACAAGAAAACAAACACTGAGTCTGCCCTACCCGGGTCACAGGTATTTTCAATCTGCATGGAGTCGAGAGAAAATGGGGACACACTTGGCACCATGTGACACATGCTCAGCTCGATAATGAAGACCCCCTTATGTCCCTTTAACTTGACACTCCAAGGACAACCTATCACCATTCATCCCCCACACACCACCAAGAGTGACGACTGCATCTCTTACTCTAACCCCCTCAGCCCCATCCCTTCAGTGCAGCCCTATTCATCATTATATTCCATACACTCCCATTCTCCCATACAGGCCACGCTGGTGGTGAATGCCAATAGTTCCTAGTTCTTCAGTATCCCACACATCTTGCTTTCATATGGCCAAATTCCCACTTCTATCCCCTTCTATATCCCAATTCCAGCATTGAGTTCCTACATTTCTCTGGCACAGTAGTAACCCCCAATGCCCTGATGATCACAGACCCATCCCCCCTGAACTGACTGTCTGACTGACCTGGACTGATGAACGGCTAGACCCCTGACTGTTCCCTGTACAGTTCTCCGACTGGTACTCTGCATTCCCAAGGACTGCTGGCATTTGATGGGAAAAACACATCTCTTCTCACTTCCTGGACTGTAGTGAGTTGGAACCCCTTATCCTGACTGCCCTGTGCAGATGACTGACCGTGTCTAATCCCCTGGACAGTAAATAGAGACTGATAGTACTGGGACATTCTGACCGATGGCCGCCCCCCCTTTGCTTTACTGAGAGCTAATCCCTGTCAACATTGATGTTTGATTGATACCACATGAGAGACTGACACATGCTGAGAGTGTGAGATTGATCTAATACAGTGCCATATAAGTTAACATATCCATCTCTTCATTGACAACCACGATGCATTACCTGGCTTTGTGTCTGCACTAATCAAAATAGCAAGACAGAAGGGGCAGCTGAGGGGGAGCAGCACTAAAAGCTAAGGTAAGGCAGAGATACTGTGAACAATGAAGCAAAATGGTCCAGTCCATGAGCTGAGTGCCTGTTTCTGTGTGTAAAGTATCCCCACAGCAGCATTGCAAAGAAGGGTGTCCATGTTCTCCATTGCAGACCAGAAGTGCATACTGTAAGTGAAAGGTATTGGAACAGTGGCCCTTATTTCAAGAGAGTTGGAGTATAAGATTAGGGAAGTCTTGCTACATCTTTCCAAAGTGCTGGTGAGACCAGATCTGGAGTACTGTGAGTAGTTCTGGTCCTCTTATTTAAGGACAGATCTCATTTCATAAGAGGCAGTTCAGAAAAGGTTCAGTTGAATGATTCCCAATATGAAGGGAGAGTGTGTGTATGAAAGAGAGAGAGAGACAGAGAGACAGGGAGATTGAATGAGCTGTATGTGTCTCCATGTGAGTGAGTGTATGTGGTGGGTATGTGTGCCTTTGAGAGTGAGTGAGCATGAATGAGTGCATGTGTCTACATGTGTGTATGTCTCTATGCGGATGAGTGTTTGTGTGTGACTCTGTGTGTATGTGTGTGTAATTTTTTTGCCTGTGTGGCTCTAACGCTGACATTGCTTTATGATTTTTTTCTGATAATGAAGAAATTTTTTGACAGTGACTCAATTAATTTAACACATTAAATCATCACAACAGAGGAGCAGATTTCTGGCAATTGACAGGTCATAGACTGGCCGATGTGTTGCAATATAAACTCTACATCCACTTGACCCAATGTGCCATACCCCATTGATTACAAGATAATTAAGGAGGAGGAAGGATATGCTAATGATCCCAATTCATTGCACTCATAAAGTAAGTCATGAATGCAAGAACTGCAGTGTTGATATCCAGTGAATTGGTGAAAGAAACCTTCACCAAATTAAAGACAGGAAAGCTCTCAAAGTCATCACTTCAGAACTTCTGCAAGGTGCTGATGCCGGAGTTTACAATAGTCTGGGATGGTAGGACTGAAGTATGAAGATTGACTAGATCAGTTCGGAACTTGAAGAATGGGGAGGGATCTCATAGAAACCTATAAAATACTAACAGGAAGAGACTGGTTAAACACAGGAAGGAGGTTCCCAATAACCAGGGAGTCCAGAACTGGGGGTTAGATTCTAAGGATAGGGGATAGGACTGAGATGAGAAGAAATTTCTTCAACCAGAGATACAACCCTCCGACTCAGCATCACCCTCTTGAACTGTCCTACCCGTCTCTCTTCCTTCCTACTATCTGCTCCATCCTCCCCACCACCCGATCACCATCATCCAGCACCTGCATCTACCTATCAGCTTCCCAGCTACTTTCCCCCAGCCCCAAATCCCCCTCTTTTTGATCTCTCTGCCCCCTTCAAACTCCCCTCCCCCACCACACATTCTTGATGAAGGGCTTATGTGTGAAACATTGATTCTCCTGCTCCTCGGATGCTGCCTTTCCAGTGCCACACTTTTCAGCTCTGATCTCCAGCTGCAATCCTCACTTTCTCTTAATCACCACAGGTTGGGAGCTGAATGATCCCAGTACAGTGGGCACTGCCACGTTACACAAGCACAGGAGGAAGCCATTCAGCCTCTCAAGCCAGTTCTGCCACTCAACAGGATCAAGACCCAGTTTTTACCTTCACTCCATTCCCCCAACTCAGTCCTTTCAAGTTAATAGGAAAAGTTATCAGGGTTCATTTTGAAATTGTCCAGAGTTGACAGCTTTCTGACAGAGAGGGTTCCCAACTTCCACACCCCATTCTGCGGATAAAGTGCTTTCTGCCAAAACCCCTGAAGAGCCAGTGTTAATTTTAACTTCACTTTGATTGTCCACACCTGAGGAAACACCTTTGATACTTTAAAATCCAGTAATTTTCTAAAACCCTTCAATTATACAACCCAGCACTAAATTAAACCAAGTGTTTGCCTCAACTGAATAATCAGTGCTCACAACTCTTGTTCCAGTCTTTAGATGTCCCAAGTAAGATGACCTCAATACTCAGAGAACTACTTGGCCACATATGCAGTCAGGTCTGTGGTTCTGCAATATTGAATTTAATGTCAGTGGTCTTGGAATCTTGCCAGAGTAATCACAAGGGCATTTGATAAGGTTCCCCATGTCAGGCTGAAGGAGAAAGTGAAGTCGCATGGGGTCCAGAGTGTACTAGCCAGATGGATAGAGAACTGGCTGGGCAGCAGGACAGAGTAGTAGTGGAAGGGAGTTTCTCAAAATGGAGAATTGTGTCCCGTGGTGTTCTACAGGGATCCATGATGGGACCATTGTTATTTGTGATATAGATGAATGATTTGGAGGAAGGTATAGGTGGTCTGATTAGCAAGTTTGCAGATGACACTAAGATTGGTGGAGTAGCAGATAGTGAAGGGAACTGTCAGCCAATGCAGGAGAATTTCGATAGATGGGAGAGTTGGGTAGAGAAATGGCAGATGGAGTTCAATCCGAGCAAATACGAGGTGATGCATTTTGGAAGATCCAATTCAAGAGTGAATGTCATAGTAAATGGAAAATGTCTGGGGAAAATTGATGTACAGAGAGATCTGGGTGTTCAGGTCCCTTCTTTCCTGAAGGTGGCAATGCAGGTCGATTGAGTGATCAAGAAGGCATACGGCATGCTTTCCTTCGTTGGATGGGTTATTGAGTACAAGAGTTGGCAGGTCATGTTACAGCTGTATAGAACTTTAGTTCGGCCACATTTGGAATACCGCATACAGTTGTGGTCTCCCCATTACCAAAAGAATGCGGATGCTATGTATAGGGTACAGAGGAGGTTCACTGGGATGCTGCCTGGTATGGAGGGTGCTAGCTATTAAGAGAAGTTGAATACATTAGGATTATTTTCATTAGAAAGACGGAGGTTGGTGCGGGGAGGACCTGATTGAGGTCTACAAAATCATGAGAGGTATAGACAGGGTGGATAGCAAGAAGCTCTTTCCCAGAGTGGAGGACTCAAATACTAGTGGTCAAGAATTCAAGGTGAGAGGGGAAAAGTTTAGGGGAGATATACATGGAAAGTTCTTTATCCAGAGGGAATTGAGTGCCTGGAATGCGTTGCCAGTGGAGGTGTTAGAGGTGGGCGCAATAGTGTATTTTAAGATGTATCTAAGCAGACACATGAATGGGCAGGGAGCAGAGAGATACTAATCCTTAGAAAATAGGCAACAGGTTTAGATAGAGGATCTGGATCAGTGCAGGCTTGGAGGGCCAAAGGGACTGTTCCTATGCTATAATGTTTCTTTGTTCTTTGTTCTTTTGTTATTATAATGCTCCAACTACCTTCTCAGTGGGGGCGATGGTATTATCATGGTAATTATTCATTCATGGGATGACGGCATTGTTGGCTGAACCAGCATTTATTACTCATTCCTAATTGCCCACTGGACAGTTAAGAGTCGACCACATTGCTGTGATTCTGGGGTCATATGTAGGCCAGACCAGATAAGGACAGCGGTTTCCTTCCCCTGAAGGACATGAGCAAGCTAAATGGGCTTTTTAGGTTGTTGAAAAGATGCATAGAGGAATTATCAAAGCAGGTCCAGCCTTGGAAAGACTTCAAACTTCAGTCTGAGAATGAAGAGGGACCTATGAACCCAATGGAATGCCAAGACAGCAGCAGAGCTGTCCATGCTACTTCACACACATGAAACTTGGACTGGGTACCAATGTCCTGACAAGAAGTTTGAAGAAAGATCAGAAGGCAGGAGAAAATGCAGACACTGAGGCATGTCATGACCATCCCAAGACACATTTTAATCCAGTGACTCCTCAACTCTTCTTAACTCCAGCAGAAAGCCCGGTCTGTCCAAACTTTTCTCAAAAAAGCAACCGCCTCATTTCACATATCAATTAGTCAACCTCCTCTGAACTACATCTAAATGCATTAATATCCTTCCTTACGTAAGGAGTCTGAAACTGTGCCGTGTTAGAGGTGTACTCTCCCCTGTTTAGCTGAGGCATAACATCTGAAGATCTGACATTTAACATCTTAAAGTTAACATTTTGTGTCTGGTCAGCCTTCCTCAGTCAAACAGGGGGCAGCAAAGTGGCCCAGTGGTTAACACTACTGCCTCACAGTACCAGGGACCTGGATTCGATTCCCACCTTGGGTAACTGCCTGTGTGAGGTTTGCACATTCTCCCTGTGTCAGTAGGGGCTTCTGCCCAGAAATGTGCAGGTCAGGTGAATTGGCTATACTAACTTGTCCATAGTGTTAGGTGCATTAGTCAGGGGTAAGTATAGGGTTGGGGAATGGGTCTGGGTGGGTTACTCTTTGGAGGGTTGGTGTGGACTTGTTGGTCTAAAGGGCCTATTTTCATACTGCAGGGAATCGAATCTCTTACCAACGTGATATGCTACAAGGTCGCTCTGGAGGTTTCTCTTCAGAGTTGCAATATCAACTTTGGGTCCTCAGAGAATGTCACCAAGTATTGCCGCATCCATCAGAACACAGCAACTCACCCAACCCTCATTCATCTGTGGCATTCTGTGTTGTTTGCGACAATACACTCCCAGTTCAAAATTCCCAAAGAAGCACAGAATCTGAAAAGCACAGATGGAGACCATTCAGCCCATTGAATCCATACCGGCTCTTCCAAAAGGGCCATTTGCTGGCCCTTTTCCCATGGTGTCACATTATCGTTCTCCTGCAATTACCTAATTGCCTTCTCAAGGCTGTTATTAAGTCTGTTTCCTTCAGGCAGCACATTTCAAATTCTAAGCACTCAGTTTAAATCAGAAAGTGTGTTTCCTCATGTCATTCCTGGCCCTCCTGTCAATCACGATCAGTCTGTGGCTTCTGGTTATCAACCCTTCAACCATTGGAAACAGTTTCTTTTTATTTACTCTGTCTAAAGGCGTCGTGATTTTAAACACTTCTACCTTCCCTGCACACACGTCCAATCTCTCCTCTCATTGTCAAGTAATTTGCTGTTTGCGCCATCTCCTATAACTCAATCATCAGCGGTCCCTCAAGACTTCCTTCAATCTTCCCTGCGATCTGGAGAGTTTATAAAATCAACCCCGAGCCACGTGATGCCTAATCATTACCCCCTCCCCATCATACCCACACTGTGGCCCTCGGCCTCTCACCTAGATTTGTGGCAGTCATGTAACATTTGCAGTAATTACCACTGTTGCACATTTTCCTCATACGGTTGAACTCAGCTGCATTTGGAACACTGTATGTTGACTACAACACCAATTACTTTAATTATTAGGGAGCAGATCTGACTACAATTAACCACAGCAGTATTTTCCTCATTAAAAACATGGTGCTCTGCTTGTTGAAATAGACACAACTGAAATAGGCTTAATTGCCACTAGACATTGACTGCTCATACACGCTCCTGTACGCACCAACACATTCGGCAGTATTTACTTCGATAATGCATCCTTTTCTGCAGCAAAGATAGGTAGGAGCAAACCATAAAACCTTCAGATCCAGGAGCACAAGAAGGCCATTCAGCCCATCAAATTTGCTCTGCCGTTCGTGACATCATGCCTCACTTTCTTGTCTTTTCCCCATAAGCTTTGATTCCCTTACACATTAAAATTCTCTCTACCTCATCCTTGGTTATACTAAATGACCCACCTTCTACAGCCCTTTGCAGTAAAGAATTCCATTGATTCAATATCCTCTGAGAGAAGAAATACCTCCTCATCTCTGTCCGAAAAGGGTGGCCCATTATACTGAGATTATGCCCTGTGATATTCTTTCACAAGGAGAAGTAATTGTTCCTTATCAACCCTGTTAAGCCCTTTAAGAATCGTGTATGATTCAATAAAGTTACCTTTGATTCTTCTAAACTGCAGTGAGTACAGGCTCTTTGACTTATACGGAGACGCTGGATAGGCTGGGACATTTTGCACGGGACTGTAGGTTGAAGGATAACCTAATAGAGGTTTTTTAAATCATGAGGGGCATAGATAAGGTGACTGACAGGGTCCTTTCCTTAGATGAGGGAGTTCAAGAGAAGGGGGCATATTTTTAAGGTGAGAGAAGAAAGATTTAGATTAGATTCCCTACAGTGTGGAAACAGGCCCTTCGGCCCAACAAGTCCACACTGACCCTCCGAAGAGTAAACCACCCAGGCCCATTTCCCTCTCACTAATGCACCTAACACTACAGACAATTTAGCATGGCCAATTCACCTAACCTGCACATCTTTGCACTGTGGGAGGAAACCAGAGCACCCAGAGGAAACCCACACAGACACGGGGAGACTGTGCAAACTCCACACAGTTACAAAAAAAACATGAGGGGCAAGCTTTTTACACAGATAGTGGTTGGTGTGTGGAATGAACTTCCAGAAGAATATTTAAATGCTCATTGGATAGGCATATGAACAAGAATGAAATAGTATAGGACAGATAAGCTTCAGCTTGGTTCCACAGATCGGCGCAACATTGAGGGCCAAATGGCCTGTACTGTGCTGTAATGTTCTATTTTCTAAGAAGTGGTGGATGTGGGTACAGTAACAATGTTTAAAAGACATTTGGGTAAGTACATGAATAACAAGTATTGGAAGGATATGGATCAAACACAGGTAGGTGGAGCTAGTTTAATTTGGGATTATGGTCAGCATTGACAGTTTGGAGTGAAGGGTCTGTTTCTGTGCTGTAAGACTCTATGACTCTACTCAACCTCTCCCCATTTGACAGTTATTTCATACCCAGGATCAGCCGAGTGAACCTTCCCTGGACTGCCTCTAATGTCAGCATATCTTTCCTTAGTTAAGATCTCCAAAACTGTTCACAGTATCCTGGCAGTGGTCTGATGAGGGCCTTGAGTAATTTCATCCAGGCCTCCCTATTTTTATACAAAATTAGAAATTGATGAAGAAACTCAGCAGGTCTGGCAGCATCTGTGGGAAGAAAGCAGAGTTAATGTTTCAAGTCCAAACATACTTCATCCCTACTTTTATACTCACTTCCCTTTGAGATAAAGGCTAACAATTTATTTGCCTTCCCTGTTAGCCATTGAACTTGGATGTTAGTATTTTGTGATTTCTATATGAGGACCCCCAAATCCCTCTGTTCTATAAATTCCTCTAGTCTTCCTCCATTTAAATAATATCCAACTCCTCTATTCTTCCTGCCAAAGTCAATAACTTCACACTTTCCCTCATTATATTCCATTATCTATTCAATTTGCTTATGTCTCGCTGTGGACACTTTGTGCCATCCTCATCATTTACCCGTCCAGCTATGTTTGTGCCATATGCAAATTTGGCATATGTTGATTTGGCATATGTTGAAATGAAACGCTTGATGCTATGTTGATTTTCCTCATTCAAGCCGTTAGAGAGAAATATAGAATGAACATATTCTTGTGCAAAATCACAATGATGTGTCTGCTCCTCTTGAGCATCAACTTCTGCCCATTTGCCTCAGAATTAGCAGCGCTACCATCTGTCACCTTCTTAAGACCAGCATTTGTTGCTAATCCCAAACAGCCTTTGGTAAGTTTGGAGTGAGACACCTTCTTGAACTGAAGCAATCCATTTTTTTGTAGTAATAGGATATGACTCAGTGGCTTGCTAAGGCCATTTCAGGGGATGATTAAGAATCAACCCCATTGCTGTGTCGGGAGTCATATGTAAGCCAGACCAGGTAGGTTTGGCACATTTCCTTCCATTAAAGCCTATTAATGAACCAGATTGGTTTTGCAAAGGATAGAATCCCTACAGTATGGAAGCCGTTGAGTCATTGACCATTGAGTCAACAGCGTATCTGTGAGGAGCATCCCACGAAATCCATGACTCCTACTCTATCCCTGTAACATTGCATTCACAATGGCCAATCCACCTAACCAGGACTTTTTTGGAATGTGCAAGGAAACCAGAGCATCCGGAGAAAACCCAGGCAGGAATGGGGAGAATGTGCAAACTCCACACAGACAGTCGCCTAAGCGTGAAATTGAATGTGGGTCACTAGCACTTTGCCAATCATTGAGCCACCGTGCTGTCCCTATGACAGTCAGTGATGGTTATCATAGTTGCCATTAATGGTAGAGTCCCATATTTTGAATAATTGAGCAAGATATCTTCAGTCTTTCCAATATTTCTGCTCTAGTGTTTCATTTCAGATAAGAAGCCTGACAACTGAGAGACAGTGCTAAGGACTGAGAGGTGACGGTAAGACAGAACTGGGTGGTATCAGTGAAAACTGATGTGCAGTAGTTTATAAGGTTATGTTTCTGTTAATCTTCAGGTTACATTGAACACTACCCAATCTGCTGATGCACACTGTCTTTGGGGTGGGGGGGGGGGATCGTCAAAGTTCTCCAGAGGGAGCTAATGCATTCTGGACAGATTCTAAAACTGCTCAGGGAGACCCCTTGAAAATTAATAAAAACTGTATCCAACATTATCAGCAAATAAACTACCTTGTTGTGTAAGACTAGTGTCTTTTCTGTTTAGACTCACCAGAGGTCTACCCTCAATGATTGATAATGAGACAGACCATAGACACAACAGGCAGAAAGGAGGATTGGTGCCAGCAAACTAGCCAAACCAGAAAACCACACAATGATGCTGGTGGCTTCTGAGAATAAAACAATGTTTTGGGTGATTTGCCATGCAGCAGCTGTATTACAAACTGTGTTTTACATATATTTTAATATCATGTATTTTAACTTTACATTTTTGATGTCTAAGTTGCTGACAGTTGGGTTTCTCTTCATGTCTGAAGAGTTTGCTAATTAATTTGTAGGTAGCCATGGTGACTTCATTTAAAACAACTTGAGAGAGGTAAATTTCAGAACATAGAACATAGAACATTACAGCAAAGTACAAGTCCTTCAGCTCTCGATGCTGCGCCAATCTGTGAAACCAAATTAGATTTTATTTTGGTGGCAGCCGAGAATAAAACAATGTTTTGGGAGATGTTACCAAGTGACAGATGTAATGTAAAATATATGAATTATATGTATTTTAATGTCACTTAATTTAACTTTACATTTTTGCTGTTTCATTGGTGACAAATGGGATTTCCTGTGTGTCTGAAGAGTTCACCAATAAAATTGTATTTCTGTAGCCATGGTGACTTCTTTAAAATTGCTTGTGGGAGGTAGCTTTCAGAACTAATGGGGGTTTAGAGTTGTTTTTAAAACAGATCAATTCAGAATTAGGAATTTAGTAAGAGTCCCAGAAATGTTTGGACAAAATCCTGAACCAGTTGTTTGAAGTTTAAAATATCTAAACTCTCGACCATCTCTCCATCTTAAGATCAGATTGGGGATGTCACTGAAGTTTGCACAAGGTTCTGCACCATTCATGACTCCTCTGATACTGAAGCAGTCAATCTTCAAATGCAACAAGTCCCGAGTAATATCTAGGCTTGGACTGACATGTGGCAAATAAATAATGCCAGCCATATGAATACAGGGACAACAAAAGTAGATCAGAGGCTAGGAATACCACAGCGAGTAACTCACCTCCGGACTTCCCAAACCCCACTATCTGCAATGCACAAGTCAGGAGTGTGATAGAATACTCCTCACTTGCTTGGATGGATGCAGCTTCAACAACATTTAAGAAACTTGACACCATCCTGGACAAAGCAGTCTGCTTGATTGGCAACATATCCACAAATATCCCCTCTCCGCCACCGACACTCAGTAGCATCAGTGTACAAGATGTAGTGCAGAAATTCACCAAGATCCTTAGACCAGCACCTTCCAAACCCATGACCACTTCCAACTAGAAGGACAAGGGCTGGGATTACATGGAAACACCACCACTGCAAGTTCTCCTCTGAGTCACTCACCACCCTTACTTGAAAATATTTTGCCATTCCTTCAGTGTCATTTGGTCAAAATCATAGAGATCCTTCCTTAGTAACAATCTGGGTCAACCTACCGCACATGGACTGCAGTGGTTCAAGAAGGCAACTCATTACCACCTTCTCAAGGGCAATAAATGATGGCCCAACCAATGATGCTCAAGTCCTAGGTCCCATGGCAAATAATAAAACCTGCAGTGAAAGATCCATGAAGAAGTTATAAGATTTTCTAGACAAAGAGTTGAAGTGACAGTTAATAAGCTGTAGAGCTGGGCTGAGAGGGGGCAAATGGAGTTTAATGTGGATTCACTTTGGTCAGAGTATGCAAAGTTCTGGGCTAATGGTAAGATTCTTGGTAGTGTAGATGAGCAGAGAGATCTCGGTGTCCAGGTACACAGATCCTTGAAAGTTGCCACCCAGATTGACAGGGTTGTCAGGAAGGCATACAGTGTTTTAGCTTTTATTAATAGAGGGATTGAGTTAATTAAAGGAACCATGAGGTTATGCTACAGCTGTACAAAAATCTGATGTGGCTGCACTTGGAGTATTGTGTATAGTTCTGGTCACTGCATTGTAAAAAGGATATGGAAGCTTTGGAAAGGGTGCAGAGGAGATTTACTAGGATGTTGCCTGGTATGGAGGGAAGGTCTTATGCGGAAAGTCTGAGGGACTTGAGGCTGTTTTCGTTGGAGAGAAGAAGGTTGAGAAGTGACTTAATCGAGACATATAAGATAATCAGAGGGTTAGATAGGGTGGACAGGGAGAGCCTTTTTCCAAGTATGGGAACGGCGAGCACGAGGAGGGCATAGCTTTAAAGTGAGGGGTGATAGATATAGGACAGATGTCAGAGGTAGTTTCTCTGATTCTCTGATATCCTTGACAGAGGGAAATCTGCCATCCTTATCTGGTCTGACCAAAGTGGGACTCCAGATCCACAGCGATGTGTTGATGCTTTAGCTCAGTGTCTAAAGTGCTCTCCAGAGATGGGGAACAGAAGTTGGCCTTGCTACTGGTGTCCAGATCCCATAAATAAATAAAGATTGACCTCAAAAGAAAATATGCAGAGTAAATATTAACTGGTACTCTTAAAATAATCCTAGATCATACAGTTCTATAGGTTTCAGTATTGGGGCAAAAAGTGCAGGGATTTTGTGATCAATTGTGCAGGAGAATGTTTAGACCTCAGATGGAGTATTGTGTACAGTTCTGGATGCCACATTGTACAAAAGCTGTAAATTCAATGGAGAGAGTGCAGAAGAGATTTTTTTTAATGAGAATGGCTACCAGGATGAGATACTTCAATGATATGGAAGGATTGAAGAAGCTGGATTGTTTTCCTTGGAAAGAAGGGGGCTAAGAGGAGATTTGAAAGAAGTTTCCAAAACCATGAGAGGAGATTGGGAGAAACAGTTCTGGCTCATAATAGGATTAAGAACCAGAGGTTCTAGGTAGCTCAAGCTTCATCAATGACCTTCCCTCCATCATAAGGTCAGATGTCAGAATGTTCACCGATGATTGCATAATTTCTAACAACACTCACAATTCCTCAGACACTGAAGCAGCCCATGTTCAAATGCAACAAGACCTGGACAATACCCAAGCTTGGGTTGGTCAGTGGCAAGTAGCATCCATACCACACAAAGGCCAGGTAATGACCATCTCCAATAAGAGGCAATCTAACCACCACCACTTGACATTCAAAAGTATTACCACCCTAGGAATATTGTTGCAAGTAACTCACTCCCTGGCTCCCCAAAACCAGCCCATTGTCTACAAGGCACAAGTCATATGTGTGCTAGAATAATAGGAGAAAGTGAGGACTGCAGATGCTGGAGATTAGAGTTGAAAAGCATGGCACAGGAAAAGCACAGCAGTTCAGCCCGTCATGTCTGCGCTATCTCTCTGAAGGTTTCACACCCACAAGCATCCACTCCTTGCACAATTGATGCTCAGTAGCAGCAATGTGTAGTGTCCACAAGATGCACTGCAGAAATTCACCAAGGATCCTCTAAATCCACGATCACCTCCATCTAGAAGGACAAGGAGATACATGGGAAAACCACCCCTTGCAAGTTCCTCTCTCAGCCTAACCCTGACCCTGATTTGAAAATTAGGGACAGGCAACAAGTGCTGGCTGACCAGCGATGCTGACCTCCCATGAGAGGACAAAAAAATGGTCACAGTCTTGAAGTGGTTTTTAAAAAAAGCAAATGCAAGGTGAGAAATTTATTTTCCCACACAATGTAATTTGGGTCACTCCCTGGAAATGTGCGAGAGGCATGAGCAATTGAGATGTTTTTGAGAGCATCAGATGATTAGTTAAATAGAAATTATGTGCAGGGTTATGAGGAAAAGGCCAAAGACTGGCACAAAGTTCAGAGAGATAGTGCAGACACGATGGGCTGAATGGCTTCCTCTGCATCGTAACAATTCTGTGATTATTGCTTCAAAGCCCAGAATGCAGACAAGAGGACAACAGAGGAGATTAATGTAAAGTAAATTTGGGACAGATGCAATGTGCAGCCTTTTAACTAAAAAAATAACAAATGTTTGGATTAATACACCAAACAAGGGGATGGAAACAGAAAGTGTCCACTTGAAATAAAATGAGCTAATGGCTCTCAATGAGCTGAATATAATTTTCTCATATATTATGTTCTTAAACCTACAGTATGCTGTTAAAAAGAGAAGTGCAGGCAGTGAGAGGAGACTCTGCACAAACTCTGCCAAGGTTAAAAAAGCCAAGGTTTCTCTCTTACTTTTGGGAGCTACTTAGAAATAATTGATTTTAGTCATCGTACAAACACCCCATTGTATGTTTCCACAATGCTCCAGTGGTGCAGGCAGTTAAAGGTTTTCAGTCTGGAATAAGAACCTGTAATCTCTTCCAACATCAGCCCCGACTCCTCCCACCTCTGTTAACTTGCCCGACTCCACCCCTGCCTCAGCTGCTGAAACATTCATTTGACCTAAGGTGACCCCAAGCCTCAATTATTTCAACACTCTCCTGGCAGAGAGAAAAATTACAGTAAAAAAAGGTGGGACTTGGAAAACAGGTGCATAGGAGCACCATTTTGAAATCAAATGGTCGTGCAGGTCCACACACAAATAGGCCCCTTATCCCATCGTGTCTGCACAGGCCGAAAACAACCATTTTCTATTCACGGTTGTCCCATAACCTCTTGTGTCTTGGCATTGCACATCTAAACACTTACAGTCATAGAATCATAAAGATGTACAGCGCTGAAACAGACCCTTTGGTCCAACTGATCCAAAGCCAACCAGATATCCCAAATTAATCTAGTTCCATTGCCAGCATTTGGCCCATATCCCTATAAACCCTATTTATATACCCATCAGGTACCATTTAGATACTGTAACTGTACCAGCCTCCACCACTTCCTCTGGTAGCTCATTCCATACATGCACCACCCACAGCATATAAACGTTGCCCCTTAGGTCCCTTTTAAATCCTTCCCCTCTCACCTTAATCCTTTGCCCTCTAGTCTTGACACCCCCATCTGGTGTCTATTTACCCTATCCATGCTTTTATAAACCTCTATAACCAAGACTGAGCTCTTGTCTAACAGACAGTGAAGCACACCCTCAGTGCCGAACTGATGAGAATGCCCAGATGCATGCTCGGCTGGACGGCTCAACCTCAAGGCTTCTGTTCAGATGCAAATCATCCAGCAACTGAGCCACGCAAACATCTTGGAAATGAATAGCTCAGACCTTTGAGTTGGGATGTCATGCTGACATTGGTGAGGCCTCTCCTGAAGTACAATGCTCAATTCTGTTCTCAGAAGGATATTATTAAACTGGAGAGGGTTCAAAAGAGATTCACCAGGATGTTGACAGGAATGGAGGGTTTGATTTATAAGGAGAGGTTGAAACTTTTTTCACTGGCACGTCAGAGGTTGAGGCTTATAAAACCATGAGGGGTATCGATAAGGTAAACGGCAGGTGAATACCCCACCTTTTTTTCCCTCGGGTGGGATATTTCAAAGTGAGGGGCAGAATTTTAAGGTGAGAGAAGAAAGATTTGAAAAAGACATGAGGGACAATTTTTTACACAGAGAGAGTGGATCGTGTAAGGAATGAACTGCCAGAGGAAATGGTGAATATGGGTACAGTATAACGTTTAAAAGATATTTGGGTAAGTACATGACTAAGAAATGTTTGGAGAGATATAGGCCAAGCGCAGGCAGGTGGGACCAGTTTAGTTCTGAAACATGGTTGTCATGGACTGGTTGGAACGAAGGGTTTGTTTGCATGATGTATCACTCTATGACTCACTGAGAGGGCCACAAAATCAAACTGTTCAAACAAGCCATTATGACTAGAATCATAGAGTCAAAGAATCATACAGCATGGAAACAGTCCAACTCATCCACACAGGCCATGCTCCCATTCATATCAAGATGACTAACACCAAGAGTGATCAACTGAAAGACTTGGAGTTATATTGGGCAAAAAGTAGGCAAACAAGGTGTAACATAGAAAAATGTGAAGTCATTCCTTTTGGAAGGGAGAACAAAAGAACACTATACTATTTAAATGGAGAAGAACTGCAGAAAGCTGCAACACAAAGTGACAGTGGGGCACTTGTGCATGAAACACAAAAAGCTAGCACAGAGGTGCAGCAGTGTGAGGAGGTGGCATTATCACTAGACCATTAATCCAAACACTCAGGTAATGTCCTGGGGACCCTGGTTTGAATCCTGCCATGGACAATTGGTGGAATGTGAATGTGGCTAGCACCTAACACAAGAAAATGGCAGATAGAAACACAGGAACGTAGAAGATAGGAGCAGGAGGAGGCCATTTGACCCTTCGAGGCTGCTCCAAATTTCATCACGATCATGGCTGATCATCCAACTCAATACCTAAATCCTGCTTTCTCCCCATAACTTTAATCCCATTCACTCCAAGTGCTATGTCTAGCCACCTCTTGATTACATTCAATGTTTTGGCATCAACTACTTCCTGTGGTAATGAAAGCCATAGGGTCACCACTCTTTGGGTGAAGAAATGTCTCCTCATCTCCGTCCTTAATGACCCATCCCGAATACTGAGACTGTGACCACTGGTTCTGGATGCACCCACCATCGGGAGCATCCTCCCTGTATCTACCACGTCTAGTCCTATTAGAATTTTATAAGTCTCCATGTGTTCCCCCCCTCACTCATTTGAACTCCAGTGAAAACAATCCTAACCTAGTCAATCTCTCCTCATAAGTCAGTCCCGCCATCCCTAGAATCAGGATTAGTGGTGCTGGAAGAGCACAGCAGTTCAGGCAGCATCCGAGGAGCAGTAAAATCGACGTTTCGGGCAAAAGCCCTTCATCAGGAATAAAGGCAGAGAGCCTGAAGGGTGGAGAGATAAGCTAGAGAAGGGTGGGGGTGGGGAGAAAGTGGCATTGAGTACAATAGGTGAGTGGGGGAGGGGATGAAGGTGATAGGTCAGGGAGGTGGGTGGAGTGGATAGGTGGTAAAGAAGATAGGCAGGTAGGACAAGCCACGGGGACTGTGCTGAGCTGGAAGTTTGAAACTGGGGTGAGGTGGGGGAAGGGGAAATGAGGAAACTGTTGAAGTCCACATTGATGCCCTGGGGTTGAAGTGTTCCGAGGCGGAAGATGAGGCGTTCTTCCTCCAGGCGTCTGGTGGTGAGGGAACGGCGGTGAAGGAAGCCCAGGACCTCCATGTCCTCGGCAGAGTGGGAGAGGGAGTTGAAATGTTGGGCCACAGGGCGGTGTGGTTGATTGGTGCAGGTGTCCCGGAGATGTTCCCTAAAGCGCTCTGCTAGGAGGCATCCAGTCTTACCAATGTAGAGGAGCAAGGATACAATAAATGATATTGATGGATGTGCAGGTAAAACTTTGATGGATGTGTAAGGCTCCTTTATGGCCTTGGATGGAGGTGAGGGAGGAGGTGTGGGCACAGGTTTTGCAATTTCTGCAGTGGCAGGGGAAGGTGCCAGGATGGGAGGGTGGGTTGTAGGGGGGCATAGACCTGACCAGGTAGTCACGGAGGGAACGGGCTTTGTGGAAGGCGGAAAGGGGTGGGGAGGGAAATATATCCCTGGTGGTGGGGTCTGTTTGGAGGTGGCAGAAATGTCGGCGGATGATTTGGTTTATGCGAAGGTTGGTAGGGCGGAAGGTGAGCACCAGGGGCATTCTGTCCTTGTTACGGTTGGAGGGGTGGGGTCTGAGGGCGGAGGTGCGGGATGTGGACGAGATGCATTGGAGGGCATCTTTAACCATGTGAGAAGGGAAATTGTGGTTTCTAAAGAAGGAGGCCATCTGGTGTGTTCTGTGGTGGAACTCGTCCTCCTGGGAGCACATACAGAGGAGGTGGAGGAATTGGGAATGCGGGATGGCATTTTTGCAAGAGGTAGGGTGGGAAGAGGTGTAATCCAGGTAGCTGTGGGAGTCGGTGGGTTTGTAAAAAATGTCAGTGTCAAGTCAGTCGTCATTAAGGAGATGGAGAGGTCCAGGAAGGGGAGGGAGGTGTTAGAGATGGTCCAGGTAAATTTAGGGTCAGGGTGGAATGTGTTGGTGTAGTTGATGAATTGCTCAACTTCCTCGCGGGAGGATGAGGTGGTGCCAATGCAGTCATCAATGTAGCGGAGGAAGAGGTAGGGAGTGGTGCCAGTGTAATTACGGAAGATCAACTGTTCTACATAGCCAACAAAGAGACAGGCATAGCTGGGGCCCATACATGTGCCCATGGCTACCCCTTTGGTCTGGAGGAAGTGGGAGGATTCGAAGGAGAAATTGTTAAGGATAAGGACCAGTTCAGCCAAATGAATGAGAGTGTCAGTGGAAGGGTACTGTTGGGGACGTCTGGAGAGGAAAAAACAGAGGGCTTGGAGGCCCTGGTTATGGCGGATGGAGGTGTAGAGGGATTGGATATCCATGGTGAAGATGAGGCGTTGGGGGCCAGGGAAACGGAAGTCTTGGAGGAGGTGGAGGGCGTGGGTGGTGTCTCGAACGTATGTGGGGAGCTCCTGGGCTGGGGGGATAGGACAGTATCATAGTAGGTAGAAATGAGTTCAGTGGGGCAGGAGCATGCTGAGACAATGAGTCGGCCAGGGTGGTCAGGCTTGTGGATCTTGGGAAGGAGGTAGAACCGGGCAGCGCAGGGTTCCCAGACTATGAGGTTGGAAGCTGTGGGTGGAAGATCTCCTGAGGTGATGAGGTTCTGTAAGGTCTGGGAGATGATGGTTTGGTGATGGGGAATGGGGTTATGGTCGAGGGGGCGGTAGGAAGAGGTGTCCTCAAGTTGGCATTTGGCTTCAGTGGTGTAGAGGTCAGTGCGCCAGACTACCACTGCGCCCCCTTTATCTGCTGGCTTGACGGTGACGTCGGGATTGGAGCAGAGGGATTGGAGGGCTGTGCGTTGTGACGGTGAGAGGTTGGAGTGGGGGAGGGGGGGTAGACAGGTTGAGGCGGTATTCCCAATTCCTCCGCCTCCGCCATATCTGCTACCAGGAGGACCAGTTCCACCACAGAACACACCAGATGGCCTCCTTCTTTAGAGGCCACAATTTCCCTTCCCACATAGTTAAAGATGCCCTCCAACGCATCTCATCCACATCCTGCACCTCCACCCTCAGACCCCACCCCTCCAACCATAACAAAGACAAAACGCCCCAGGTGCCCATCTTCCGCCCTACCAAACTTCACATAAACCAAATCATCCGCCGACATTTCTGCCACCTCCAAACAGACCCCACCACCAGGGAGATATTTCCCTCCCCACCCCATTCCGCCTTCCGCAAAGCCCGTTCCCTCCATGACTACCTGGTCAGGTCCACGCCCCCCTACAACCCACCCTCCCATCCTAGCACCTTCTCCTGCCACCGCAGGAATTGCAAAACCTGTGCCCACACCTCCTCCCTCACCTCCATTCAAGGTCCTAAAGGAGCCTTCCACATCCATCAAAGTTTTACCTACATATCCACCAATATCATTTATTGTATCCTTGCTCCCAATGCGATCTCCTCTACATTGGGGAGACTGGATGCCTCCTAGCAGAGCGCTTTAGGGAACATCTCCAGGACACCCGCACCAATCAACCACACCACCCTGTGGCCCAATATTTCAACTCCCCCTCTCACTCTGCCGAGGACATGGAGGTCCTGGGCCTCCTTCACCGCCGCTCTCTCACTACCAGACGCCTGAAGGAAGAACGCCTCATCTTCCGCCTCAGAACACTTCAACTCCAGGGCATCAATGTGGACTTCAACAGTTTCCTCATTTCCCCTTCCCCCGCCTCACCCCAGTTCCAAACATCCAGCTCAGCACTGTCCCCGTGACTTGTCCTACCTGCCTATCTTCTTTTCCACCTATCCACTCCACCCTCCCCCCCCACCGACCTATCACCTTCACCCCCTCCCCCACTCACCTCTTGTATTCTATGCTACATTCTCCCCACCCCCACCCTCCTCTAGCTTATCTCTTCACCCTTCAGGCTCTCTGCCTTTATTCCTGATGAAGGGCTTTTGCCCGAAACGTCGATCTTACTGCTTCTCGGATGCTGCCTGAACTGCTGTGCTCTTCCAGCACCACTAATCCAGAATCTGGTTTCCAGCATCTGCAGTCATTGTTTTTACCTTGTTTTTACCATCCCCAGAATCAGCCTGGTAAACCTTCACTGCCCTCTCCCGAGAGCAAGAGCATCCTTCCTCAGAAAAGGAGAACAAAACTGCACATAATATTCTCGGTGTGGCCTCACCAAGGCTGTGTATAACTGCAATAACACGCCCCTACTCCTGGACTCAAAACTTTTCAGAATGAAGGCCAACATTCCATTCACTTCCTTTACCCCCTGCTGGCGGCACGGTGGCACAGTGGTTAGCACTGCTGCCTCACAGCGCCAGAGACCTGGATTCAATTCCTGACTCAGGCAACTGACTGTGGGGAGTTTGCACATTCTCTCTGTGTCTGCATGGGTTTCCTCCGGGTGCTCCGGTTTCCTCCTCCAGTCCAAAAATGTGCAGGTCAGGTGAATTGGCCATGCTAAATTGCCTGTAGTGCTAGGTAAAGGGGTAAATGTAGGGGAATGGGTGGGTTGTGGGTCAGTGTGGACTTGTTGGGCTGAAGAGCCTGTTTCCACACTGTAAGTAATCTAATGCTTACCTTTAGCAACTGGTGGACAAGGACACCCAGGTCCTGCTGCACACTCCCCGTCCCCCAATTTACAGCCTTCTTATTTTGTTTCCAAAGTAAATAATCTCACATTTATCCACATTATACTGCCTCAACCATTGATTTGTCCACTCACCTAGATTTGCTAAAGGATCTCTGCATCCTCATTACAGTTTATCTTTCCACCCAACTTGGTATTATCTGTAAATTTTGAGATGTCGCATTTTGTTCCCTCATCCAAATCATTCATATATATTGTGAATAGCTAGGGTCCCAGCACCGATCCCTGCCTGCCAATTTGAAAAGGACCCATTAATTCCTAGTCTTTCGTTTCCTCTCTGCCAACCAGTTTCCTATCCATATCAATACACTTTCCCCAATCCCATGTGCTTTAATCTTGCATAATAATCTGTTTTGCGAGACTTTGTCAAATGCTTTATGAAAGTCCAAATATACCATATCGACTGGCTCCCCCTTGTTAACTTTATCAATTGCATCTTCATAAAATTCCAACAGATTTGCCAAGCATAATTTCCCCTTCATAAATCCATAATGACTATCAGATTTTGCCATTGCCTTCTAAATGCTCAGCTACAACGTTTTTGATAATGGATTTGAGAATTTTAGATGTTAGGTTTACTGGTCTATATTTCCCTGGTTTCTCTCTATCTCCTTTTTTGAATATTGGAGTGACATTAGCTACCCTCCAATCTGCAGGGACTGTACCAGAGCCTATAAGATCCTGGAAGATGACCACCAATGCATTCACTATTTTGAGAGCCACCTCCTTAAGTACTCAGGCCCAGGGTATTTATCCACATTCAATCCCCTCAATTTTCCCAGCACCATTTCTCTACTAATATTGATCTCCATCAATTCTTCTCTCTCACTAAATCTTGCATTCTCCCACATTTCTGGCATCTAATTTGTGTCCTCTTTTGTGAAGACAGAACCCAAGTACCTGTCTAGTTGCTCTGCCATTTCTTTGTCCCCTATTAAACATTCCTCTGTTTCTATCTGTAGGGGACGTACATTTGTCTTCACCAATCTCTTTCCCTTCACGTACCTGTAGAAACCCTTAGTGTCAGTCTTTATGTTCCCTGCAAACTTATTTCCATACTGTACTTTTTCCCTTCTTAGTCAATCCCTTGGTCCTTCTTTGCTGAATTCCAAACTGCTCCCAATATTCATTCTTGGCCAATCTGTGTATTTCTTCCTTGGATTGAATACTGTCCCCAATTTCCTTTGTAACCTATAGATTGGCCGTCTTACCCATTTTGCCTTTGTACCAGATAGGAATAAACAGTTGTTGCAGATCCCCCACGCATTCCTTGAATGTTTACCATTGCCTATTCACTGTCATCCCTTTAAGTAACTCACTCCAATCTGTAAAGACCAACTCACACCTCATATCTTCATAAATTCCTTCATTAAGATTCGGCACCCTAGTCTCTGAACCAACTATCTCACTCTCCATCTTGATAAAAAAATTCTAACATGTTATGGTCGCTCATCCCCAAGGCCTCTAGCACAGCTAGATTGGTAATGATTCCTTTCTTATTACAGAGTACCCAGACTAAGATGGCCTGCTCTCTAGTTGGTTCCTCCACATATTGGTCAAGAAAACCATCCCGTATACACTCCAGGGATTCCACCTTTTCAGCTTTGTGGTTAATTTGATTTGCCCAATCCATGTGCAGATTAAAATTACCCATGCTCACTGATATTGCCTTATCACATCCATCTCTAATTTCCTTTTTAATGTCATTTCCAACATCACCACTGCAGTTTGGGGGTTCATATATGATGCCCACTAATGTTTGTTGCCCTTTGGTATTTCTCAACTCTACCCATACAGACTCCACATTGCCAGAGCTAACATCCTTTCTCACTAATCTGATCATTTTTCTTTAACTAGCAATGCCACTCCACATCCTTTTCCTTTTTGCCTGTCCTTCCTAAATACTGAATACCCTGAGACATTCAGTTCCCACCCCTGGACACCCTGCAGCCATGTCTCCGTAATCCCAATTATATCGTACCCGTTTGTATCTATCTGCTTGATTAGTTCATCCACTTTATTGCAAATGCTCTGCACATTAAGGCACAAAGCCTTTAAGCTTGTCTTTTTAACAATGTTTGCCTTGCTCCCAATATTTTTCTCAATAACCCTGGTTGCATTTTATTCTCAGTTTCTCTGCCTATCATGTTTCCCTTTTCTTCCTTTTAGCTTTGACCTTGCTCCCTCCTTCTCTGGCTCCTTATATTGGTTCTCATCCCCCTGGCATATTAGTTTAAACCCTTCCCAACCTCTCTAGCAAATACTCTAATTAGGACATTAGTCCCAGTACTGCCCTGGCATAACCCATCTAATTGTGCAGGTCCCACCTCCCCCAGGACCCATCCCAATGCCCCAGGAATCTGAAACCCTCTCCCTGATGCCAACTTTTCAGCCACTTATTAATCTAATATATCCTATCATTCTTACTATGACTAGCATGTGATATTGGTCATAATCCTGAGATCACCCACCACCTTTGAGGTCCGATTTCTTAATTTTCTTGCTAGCTTCCTGATGAAGGTTTCTGATGAAGGGCTTATGCCCGAAACGTCGAATTTCCTGTTCCTTGGATGCTGCCTGACCTGCTGTGCTTTAACCAGCAACACATTTTCAACTGTGATCTCCAGCATCTGCAGACCTCATTTTTTACCCTTTAAAAATATAATACCTGGATTTCATCTCAGGACTCACTGCAGTTGGGGAGGGAAGATTTCAACTGTTGATAGAGGGACTGGAAAAGGTTGCAGTGCAGGAACACTGGCTAATGGTAATATTAATAGACCAGTAATCTAGTGGTGCAGTCCAATTGCATTCTAAGGGTGTGGGTTCAAATCCCGTGTTATAGTGGATAGAACTTGAATGTGAGATTGAAACTGATTTCAGTTTAGGTGACTATAAAACCCCAGCTAGTTCACTCAATGTCCTAGAGGGAAGGAAATCTGCTGCCCTTACCTGATTTGGCCTATCATAGTTGAGTGTTAAGTGCTGTGTAAAATTGACAAGTCACTCAGTACAAGGGCAATTGGAGATGAGCAGTGAATGCCTCCTCATTGATGCCCACACCCCGTGAACGAATTAAAATATAACAATGGAGTCTCTTAGTTCAGAATGCATGAGGTTAGCAAGTCATTCCCCTGTGCTTTATCACCCAGAGGTTTATTGCGCTGGTTCCATTTCATGCTGAAGTAGCAATTCCTTTGCTTCCTTGAAGTTTTTTTTTCGCGATTACATTAATGTACAGATTATTTAGTTCACTCTTCTGAGCAGCAACATATTTCTACTGTCATGGAGAGAGTGCCCAACCTCACATCTTTGAACTATAGCACAGTCTGGTCCCATGAAATAGACACAGTTCACAGCAACCATTAGAACTGGGAAATGAGGCACAAAGTATTAACGATCTTTTCGCAAATGGAGAAAGATGGGACCCCAGCTCAGAATGCTGAAAGTCTGTGTTATCAGCAATTTATTGCCTACACACACAGCCTGTCTGCTCTGTTTATGAAACAGTGTGAATAAAACTGATTCTATGACATTCCACACCACAAGCTGCCCATTGAATCAGCTGCAGAGCTGATAACAAGCATTGAATACAGTTGTAGAAGTCATTGATGAGTCCACAGTTGGAATATTGTGTACAAGTTTGGTCAACTTGTTATAGGGAAGACATAGTTAAACTGGAAAGGGTGCAAAGAAGATTTATAAGGATGTTGCTAGGACTAGTAAGCCTGGGTTATAGGGAGAGATTGACCAGGATAGGACTTTATTCCCTGGAATGTAGGGAGAATGAGGGGTGACTTTATTGAGATGTATAAAATCATGAGGGACATAGATAGGATGAATGCATACAGTCTTTTTTCCCAGGGATGGGGATTTGAAAACTAGCGGGCATAGGTTTAAGGTAAGAGGGGAAAGGTTTAAAAAGGACCTGAGGGGCAACTTCTTCACACAGACAGTGGTGTGTATAAGGAATAAGCTGCTAGAGAAAGTGGTTGAGACAGGTACAATAGCAGCATTTTAAAAAACATTTGGGTAGGTACATGGTTGGGAAAGGCTTCAAGGATATGGACCAATAGGGAGCAATTGAAACTAGCTGAGTGGGCACCATGGTCAGCATGGACCAGTTTGGGCCGAAGGGCCTGTTGCCATGTAGTATTATTCTCTGACTCTATATTTCCAGTAGGAATTGGATAATTTTCAAACTACAGAGAATCAAAACTGCCACTTTCTTTTCTCTTCCAGTGTCTTTACTGCTAGAGGAAGATGATGTTTGGATTTTTAAAAGGCCACCTTTTCTTTCCCAGCACCTGAGAGCAGAAGCAAGCTAACCAGTATAACTCTGACTGTGGAGTCAGAAGACTGTTGCTTTAGGTCCCACTCCAATGACATGAACATAAAATCTAGGCTGATTCTCTGTTGGTGATACAGCAGGATCACTGAATGGCCCACTTCAATCAATCTGACATGGGAGTCAACTACTGTGATCCGCTTTCATGAATGTAACATGCTTCGTTTGTTTCTTTTCAGCCTGGCCTTCAGTGCAAAAGAAACTAGCTGGGCCTTAGGGCAGGCAGTGGCTGAGTAGTACTAGCACCAGGCTATTAACCCAGTGATCCAGTTAATGTTCGGTGGAGGGGAGGGGGGGGGGGGGGGTAGGTTCAAAATCCACTATAGCAGGTAGTGGAATATGAATTCAATAAACAAACTCTGTAATTAAGAGTAATTGTCAATAACAATCCTGCTGATTCACTAATGTCCTTTAGGAAAGGAAGCTACTGTCCTTACCTGGAATCATAGAATCCCTGCAGAGTGGAAATAGGCCATTGGGCCCATCTAGTCCACACCAACCTTCCAAAGAGCGATCCATACTATCCAGGTAATCCTGTATTTCTGATGGTTAATCCACCTAACCTACACATCACTGGATATTATAGGGAATTTAGCATGGCCAATCTATCTAATCTGCATACCTTTGGACTAGGGGAGGAAACCGGAGCACACAAAAGAACCCCACGGAGCCACGAGGAGAATGTGCAAACTCCACACAGACAGTCACCCGAGGCTGGAACCAAACCAAAGTCTCTGGTGTTGTGAGGCAGCAGTGCTAACCATTGAGCCAACGTACTGCCTCTATTTTACCTGATGTATTTTTCAAAAAAATTCAATATAATTTAACTAATTTAAATTACTTTCAATTATTAATTGAAGCAATGATGGGCTGTTAAATCCACTCACCATAGTTGGGGGGTGGGGGTTCAGAAACAGCCCCAACGCCCAAGCCTGAAATAAATTTATGTTTAGAATATCGCTGAAGGTTTTTCACAGGCTGAGTTAGACATATTTCCTATTTAATAGTTCTCAAGAATCATCACAACATAGAATCTTTTCACACCTGTCTAACTTCTCAAATTGAGATTTTCCACCATGGTAAGTGGAATTCTGTTTTCTGAAGTCACACAGATTTCGGAATAACTATTACAAATTCATGCTGTCATGATGCAGCCTGTCCTTTCCTGCAGTCCTCATCAGGAATTCAGGTGCAGACATCTGTGGATCCCGAGTCATTTCTCACCCATCAATTTTAAGAAAGAGCTTGCATTTTCTATGTATACATGTTTTATATTGCATTGATGTTGCAGGCTTCTCAAACTCAAGATATACCTGAATGTACTCAATAGGCAATGAAATGTAGTTAATGACTGTTGAGATCCCGAGTGATTTTGACAAAGAGGATATGGAAAGGATGTGGGTGAGTCCAGGACTAGTGAGGCACTATTTGAAAATTGGGGTTTGAAGTTTTTGGACAGCGAATTCGGGGGAATTTTCTTTCTGTCAATGGTTATGTGACTTTGGAACTCAGGAGGTGTTGGACACAGGGTCATTTAATGTTTTTAAGGCAGAGATTCTTGTTTGACAGTGGATCATAGCAGGAGATAGGAATGTGGAATTCAAAATACAAACAGATCGATCATGAGATTGATCACATTATTGAGCAAGGGCTTGAAGGGTCATATAATCTACTTCTGCTCTTATTTTGTAAAGCTCATATGTAATGACGGAGCCAATTTGTGACAGCAAGTTCCCACAAACAGCCGTTAAATAAATGACCTAATAATGAATGTTAGTGGTAGTGTCTGAGAGAGAAAAATTGACCTAGCATGACTCACCAGGTCATCATTGAATTGCCCCATGGGAGTTTTGAATTCACATGGAAGACCAGACCAGACCAGCAAAATCTCTCATGTGAGGTTCAGCTCCTTGAACATTGAAGAACTCCCCAGGTACCACATCTGGAGTTGGACTTGACAGCCTTCTGACTGAGTGGTATGGAGTACTGTCTGGTTGCACTACACTTAGACTATGTGCAGTGCTAGTAATAAGGTCAGCCTAGGGACTTCATGGAATATGAGAGACCTGATTGGAGCTATTAATCAGGTCCACTCAGGGAGTCCTGGCTGACAGATATAAACAGGAATGTCAGAAGATCTGTTCATTCTGAGAGCTGGCTTTGAGGGAGCTGAATCAGTATCAAGGACTTTCCACGAGTAAATAAAGGGCGAATTGGTTACGGGATGTCAGCCTCTGTGGATTTATTTCACTATGTAAACTGCAGAACCTGTGAATAAATTCCTGACAACTGCTAAAATAAAGGTATGCGGATACTGGAGATCTGAATCAAAGACAGAAATTGCTGGAGAAATTCAGCAGGTCTGTAGGAAGTTAATGTTTCAAGTCTGATTCTGACGAAGAATCACTGGATTCAAAACATTAACTCTGCTTTCTTCCAATAGATGCTGCTAGACCTATTGAGTTTCTCCAGTAAATGCTGTTTTTGTTCCTGTCAACTGCTGTTGAGTCTCAAAGCTGAATGGATTAGATTCTTTATATTGTGAAAATACCCTTCAGCCCCACAAGTCTACACCGACTCTCCAAAGAGTAGCCCAGCCAGACCCATTTCCCTCTGAATGATGCACCTAACATTATGGGCAATTTAGCATAGCCAATTCACCTCACCTGCACATCTTTGGGCTGTGGGAGGAAACCCACGCAGACATGGGGGGGACGTGTAAACTCCACACAGACAGTCACCCGGACTTAAACCTGGGTCCCTGGTATTGTGAGGCAGCACTGCTCACCATTGAGCCACCATGCTGCCCTGCAGAATGCAGCCATTTGCTGTAACCTACTAGGGAGGAGCTCTTTTGATGAAATGGATAGCATTCTGGCTGCTAAACTTTAAGTTCTGGGTTCGGGTCCCACCCTGGAACACAGTGGCACTGACGATACGTCTACAATGTAGCCAATCAGGTTCATATTCACCCTCGATAAGCCTGCAGCACCAGGATAAGAGTGGGAGACATGCTGGTCAGCTGGAACCATGGAATCATATAGAAGTCTTTCCATGTGTTCTTCTCACTTATAAAACAGCCAGTTGTGTCTGTACCAACCCTCTGAAAGAGCAATTCACATAATGTTATTCGCTAGCATCCTCCTCTATCTAAACCAATTTCAGCCCTAAATATTCTTAAAGACTCAACGTCAACAATGCTCTGTGATACAGAATTCCGCAGATTCACTACTTACTGAGAGAAGGAATTCCTCCTCATCTCCGTCTTAAATATGAAAGAGATCATGCCTTTTGGTCCTAAACTCGCCCACAAATGGAAAAATTCTTTCCACATCTCCCCTGTCTAATCACCTAACAATCATGTATTTCCATAAGGTTGTTTCACATTCTTCGAAAATTCATTGAGTCAGTCCAAACTATGCAATCTCTCTTCACAAGACTGTACTACTCTAGCTGGTATCATCCTAGTGGAATGTTCTCTGGCTGCCTTCAATATGCCTTTCCTTAGATAAGGGGCCGAAAGATGTTCACAATATTTCAGCTGTGGTCTGACTGATGCCTTGTATAATTTTACCTGCAATGAAACCTGCCTACTGTTATGCACCAATCCCTATGAAGTAAAAGCTAACATTCCACATGTCTTTCCAATACCCTCTGAACTTCGATACTAAACTTTTCTGATTCATGGGCAAGAACTGACAAATCCCTCTGATCTATAACTCTCAGCAGCCTTACTCTAATTAAACAATATTCAGCTCCTCTGTTCTTTTTGCCAAAGCTCATAGTCTCATATTTTCCTGCATTATATTCCATCAGATCATACAGAAAGGAGTTAGTCATCCCAAAAGCAAACAGTGACCTTCCTTTAATGAGCTTGGAGAGGCATGTGTATATAGCAATTGAAACGAGATCTAGTAGGAAGCAGTGATGAGACTTTTTAATGTGATGCAATCAACTCAGACCTGCTCATTCAGGCAAGTGTCAGGGGACTGGGGTTAGTAACATGCGTGACACCACTCATATCATTCATTTAACTTCCCAGGCTCCAAGCAGCAAGGAGTTGTTGTTTGACCAATTTTTAATGTCAAGCACAATGTGTGATGGTGAGTGCTTTGTCTGAATGACATAAACTCTCCACCCAATCATCATCTTGGAATATGCTCACCTCCTGTGAACTCTCGATGGTCCTGTCTTCATTATCTGTATGTTCCTTTCCTAGGTGCAAGTGTATGACCTAGGGCAAGAGCTACAACAGCTCTTGGGCTGGACAAGTGAAAAATAAGGAGAATGCTGCATGAAGTCCCATTCATTCTGCACCCAGAACTATGTCTTAAACTGCAGTTCAAACCTGTCTTGTTCCCAACTCCTGCAGTCATGTCTGAGTGGTGTTATCAATTGGTGTGAGTTTTTTTCATTCACCTATGGGACAGGGGTGTCACTAGCTGGGCCTCCATTTGTTGCGTGTCCTTAGTTGCCCTTGTGGAGACAGTGGTGGGATGGTTAGTGGTCAGCTTTATGCTGCAGGCCTGTAAATTCCAATAAAAAGGCAGGGCAACCCTCTGGAATGAGGTATGGAGTCTCCAGGGAATTGAAGACCAAGCTCCAGGACACTGCTCTGTGCAATGTCAGAGACAAATCATTCAGCTATTATCAAAAAATAACATATTTTATCAATTTTCTATGAACATTTCTCTTTACTAGATATGAAAGTATGTGGAATGAGCAGAGAGGAAACATGTTTGGCTGATGGTCAATCACCATACATTTGGGTAATAAGTTTTTCTGCCTCTGAATGGCATCAGGAGGCAGGGTCCCACAGGATGAACATGTTGGCTGAACAATGACCAGAATGCAGGATGAAGTCACATGATGAAACCTCCAGAAATATACTTAAACATAGTTGCCAGCCCCACATCTAGTAGCATTGCAGAACAGACTCAAGGAGCTGAATGACCTTCTGATCCTCAAATGCAATGAGATTGACCAAACTGTATCGCTCGAACTACTTCAGTAAACCTAATTATCCAATCAGTGCTGAGTTCTTCTTGTGCGTTAATCACTTGCTGTGTTTCCTATATTGCAACATGTCAACTCACCCACCACTGTAAAGATGAGATGAATAGCATGGAAACATTAAGGGGAAGCTTGATGATCCCTGGGGAAGGAAATGTAGAGGATATGCTGATAGGGTTGGATGAGGTTCATGCAGAGGGGTATGGATTAGTGGGCTGAATGACCTGATTCTCTCATGAATAGTCTATCCAAGTCACCACAGGAACTTTACCAGCTGCAGAGAGGAGAAAGCTTTCAATGTTAACAAACATCTTCTGAGTTCAGGTGGCCGTAAGCGGCTTTTGCATTTCTCAATTTTGAAAAGTATTGCATTTAAACTTAGTGCTGGATCCATGACAAAGTGAGTGCTGTGCATATAATTACACACACTGATCCTTCAAACGTATCATTTCTCCAGCATTGCTTCGGCATTATGGTTTGTTTATAATTTATTAAACATTGGGATTAACCTGGCTAACCCATCCTTGGTGTCCGCTCCGTTATCTCACACGTACAGTAGGTAGCCCTTCGACAGTTTCTGTGAAGAGGACAAAAATAAGCCTTAATTCCTTCCTCCTTTCGAACAGAATTAAACCGAGGGAGGGGGGATAACCCTTCAATTGCCAGGAGCCTCAATGAAGCCCTGACTACCCATAAGTATGCAGCTTCCAAACTGTGGTACAAAGCCTACTATATATTCATGCATTAGACATGTGAATCACTGGCAAAGCAAACTGTTGTCTGTTCCTGCTTTCTCAACCATTTCACGGGACAATTAAAAGTCAGACATATTGCTAACGGTCTGATACCCCATGAAGGATGAAGGGCTTGTTATGGACCAGACCTGCCCCCCCTTAATATATTTTAAGAAGATGGCCTAGACCTTATTGCTTCCTTATTTTTAAAAGCAAATGTGAAGGGGCTGTTCCAGATGCAAAGCGACTGGCCAAACTGCTCGATGTTAAGCAAAACACAATTTATCTAAACACTGCAGTTAAAATACAGCCAAAAAAAGGGAAATAAGAATAGCTTAGCTTTATTCTAAGAATAACAGACACAGTAACTATTATGAACTAACTGTTCAAATGACATAAGATCCATAAACACACCCATTGTCCAAATGAAAAATTCAGACACAGATTGTCACAAGTACTTTTCCAATCCAGGAGGGAAAAAAAAATCAAGAGAAAATTCAGAGAGCAGCTAGGAGACATTCACTGAAGCTTCCAACACTGTTGAGACCCCAAAACCATAGACCTAAAGCTAAACCTAAAATCTCAGAAATCCTCATCTGTGAGAGCTGGCCATATCCATTCAGACTGTTGAACACAACCCACAGTCGCCCAAGCTGTTGACTCTAGTCATCTTAACTCGCTTGCTGGGCACCTCTGCCTTACAACCCTCCTTCTAACAAAACAAGACAAAATAACATTGTAAAGTCACAGCTTTCATAGGGCTGGCAGTCTACTGCTACTGTGACTTGTTTTCAATTCCATTTTATGTGCTTAATTTAATGTCAACAGTTGCCTTAGCAGGATTTGAACCCCCGCAGGGCCTTGTGATTTCTTTCTTGTCAAAAAATATTGCCAATACAGCACCATGTCCCCACGTTAGTCAACCACCTCATTGCTGTATGTGAGACTCCACTGCTCAGAAACTGGCTGCAGTGATTCCTATATTTCAACAGTGATTACATTCATTAGCTGTAGAGTAATTTGAAAGATCATGAATGGTGATACATAAATGCAAGCTTTCACTATCTCAGTAAAGTCATTTGGGGATCAAGTGTAGCACTATTACTGTCACATTAACACTTAACTAATAAAATAAAGATTTCAAAACCCTTTAAATATATAAGCATTTTTCTTCAGTCTATGGCCTATTCTCATTTGTTACATTCATCCCTGATCTCTCTTACTCGCTCCTGTTTTTATTACCTTTACTTACATTCCTTGTGGTTTGTGTAAAATTCCAGCCTTTCCCCATGATCCAGCTAATAATGAGACATATCTTAAATTCTCGTGTGCAGTTCGAGTTTTAAGAACAGAAAGTGGCAGAAGGTTGAAATCCAGGCAGTATCTTTGGATCTAGGAGAAAGTGAGGACTGCAGATGCTGGAGATCAGAGCTGAAAATGTGTTGCTGGAAAAGCGCAGCAGGTCAGGCAGCATCCAAGGAGCAGGAGAATTGACATTTCAGGCATGAGCCCTTCTTCAGGAATGAGGAAAGTGTGTCCAGCAGGCTAAGATAAAAGGTAGGGAGGAGGGACTTGGGGGAGGGGCGTTGGAAATGCGATAGGTGGAAGGAGGTCAAGGTGAGGGTGATAGGCCGGAGTGGGGGGTGGAGGCAGAGAGGTCAGGAAGAAGATTGCAGGTTACGAAGGTGGTGCTGAGTTCGAGGGTTGGGACTGAGACAAGGGGGTGGGAGGGGAAATGAGGAAATTGGAGAAATCTGAGTTCATTCCTTGTGGTTGGAGGGTTCCTAGGCAGAAGATGAGGCGCTCTTCCTCCAGCCGTCATGTTGCTATAGTCTGGTGATGGAGGAGTCCAAGGACCTGCCTATCCTTGGTGGAGTGGAAGGGGGAGTTGAAGTGTTGAGCCACGGGGTGGTTGGGTTGATTGGTCCGTGTGTCCTAGAGGTGTTCTCTGAAACGTTCCGCAAGTAGGCTCCCCAATATAGAGGAGGCCATAACGCGGATGCAGAAAATGATGCGTGTGGAGGTGCAGGTGAATTTGTGGCGGATATGGAAGGATCCCTTGGGACCTTGGAGGGAAGTAAGGGGGAGATGTGGGCGCAAGTTTTGCATTCCTTGCGGTTGCAGGGGAAGGTGCTGGGAGTGGATGTTGGGTTGGTGGGGGGTATGGACCTGACAAGGGAGTCACGGAGGGAGTGGTCTTTTCGGAACGCTCATAGGGGAGGGGAGGGAAATATATCCCTGGTGGTGGGGTCCATTTGGAGGTGGCAGAAATGACGACGGATGGTCCGATGTATATGGAGGTTGGTGGAGTGGTAGGTGAGGACCAGTGAGGTTCTGTCCTGGTGGTGATTGGAGGAGCGGGGCTCAAGGGCGGAGGAGCAGGAAGTGGAGGAGCTGCGGTGGAGAGTATTGTCGATTACGTCTGGGGCGAAATTGCGCTCTTTGAAGAAGGAGGCCATCTGGGTTGTTCGGTATTGGAACTGGTCCTTCTGGGAGCTGATGTGGTGGAGAAGAAGGAATTGGGAATATGGAATGGTGTTTTTACAGGGGGCAGGGTGGGAGGAGGTGTAGTCTAGGTAGCTGTGGGAATCGGTCAGTTTATAGTAAATGTCTGTGTTGATTCGGTCGTCCGAGATAGAAATGGAGAGGTGTAGGAAGGGGAGGGAGGAGTCTAAGACGGTCCAGGTAAATTTGAAGTCGGGTGGAAGGTGTTGGTAAACTGGATGAACTGTTCAACTGCCGACAATGGTCCGGACTCTAGTTGCTGACCATGGTCCTGAATTCAGCAGGGACTGACTGATAATGGCACGGAAGCACACAGACAGAAATTGCTGGAAAGATTCAGCAGGCCCGGCAACATCAAAAGGAGAGAAAACAGAGTTAATGTTTTGAGTTCAGTAACCTTTTCTGAATGGGATTGACATTGGTTGTTGGCCGTAGAACTGAATTCAACAGGGAACAGCTGCCCAATTTAGAAATGAACAATTAAGAAAAAGCTCACATCAACACCTCTTCCAAAACTAGCATGAACCTTATGGAAAATTAAGGAGTTTTAACCTAAATGCTGACTTATATAAGTGATTTATTAAGATTTTGGGACTAAAGGTTAAGGGCAACTTATACACAAGATTAACTGTTACTTGAGTATATTTGATAGTTTTCAATGTGATTGGTGCCCTGTGACCCATACTGAGTGAGAGGAATCAGGCTATCCTATAACAGGGGAATCATTACTAACAGAGTGGTCAGTTGACTTACAAATCTGACTTACTCCTAGGCCATAATTTCTCTAAGTCAACAAACTCACCTCACATAAACAGTTTGATTACAATCTTGTCAAGGAAGCCTGCAAATACCAAATGTAACGGTAGTTTCCCCATCTCAAGGACAGAGAGTCTGGGTTCAAACCCACCCTGTCCTGGGCACGTGCCATAACACGTCTAACAGGTTGATTTAAAAACAAGTTCCCATTTTCATTTTTCAAAGAGGCTGTTTTAAAATGTTTGATTCTATCTCAGCCTCCTATGGAGACCCTGTGCAGAAGTGAGTGGTGGGCAGCTTGGAGGACATATTAATGGCCTGCCTGGATCTGGCAATGATTGCCATTGTGAGGTTCAGGCAGCAGGCTCTGGAGGAGATGGTAGGAACTGACTGTCTACTCCTCTTCCATGATTATAACCATGCTCAGTTGCCTATAAACTGGGACGTGGAGTCCACCAAAGCCTCTAGATACAGTTGGGCAGCATAAGGGTTGGAGTGAATCACCTCTGGGGATGGCATGTTGAATTAATTTTGCTCAGTTTCCATTTATCTTTTGATGTTCCTTTTGTTGCAGTTTTTAATAGTATCCTAGCCACAAGCCACCAGTGGTTGGTGCAATGCTACTACTCCATGTTGCTTTAAGAACTTGAAGCAGATCAACATTCCATCAGAGGTAAGTTTTCAGATTGCAGACTGAGCACACCAGCTTCAAATATCCATAAGGCCTGTGCATGTTCATCCAGTCAGTGCTCATATTAAATTTTCTGCAACTTTTCAAGGTTGTTCCTGGTGTGAGGACTGAACAAAGTCATTTGACAAAGCTGAGAGAAAAAAACACTTCAGAATGGCTGGAAAGTTGAGTGAGTGTAAACCCCAATCATAATCACATTGATGAGTTAACTTTTTGAAGTGCTCCTTTGCTTTCACATAGACTGTCTCCTTATCCTTCTTGTTCTAAAGATGTTGACCTTTTACACATTGGTCTTCATTATCTCAGCTACCAAGATGGCCATGCACAAGTCTTGATGAAGGGGACACAGTGGAAAAGAGTAGGTGATAGTCAGTGACCATATCATAATTACATTTACGATGATGTGGAGTGACCAGGGAGAATGTGCTCTCTCTTCCTCAGCTTGACAAGTTTTGAATACTCCTGTGATAGTAGGTTGGCTCTCGGTATTACATTTCACCTGAAATCCAGGCCCTCAGATGGTGCAGCTGTCCCTCAGCACTGCATATGAGAATCAGGCCATACAATGCACTTCATTCCCTGCCTGAAGCATTAAGCTCATCTGAACCGCAGCAGATATCACTTGACCCTGCAGCTCCTGTATCTCTCAAGGAAGGCAAGACCTTTCAACCAAGTGGGGAAGTGGAGCTTTGTGAGTCTGTGATGCAAGGGAGATTCTTTTAAGAAATATGGCTTTATCTAGTCTGGCAGCTGTGGGGCATCAGAGAGAGGAGAGATATTGTTCAGAACAAAAGCAAAACTTCATAAGTGGCATCTTTACAAATTGCAGGATCTTTTCATCCATAGAAAAGAAATGGAGATTGTGATCAGATCTGCTGAAATCTTGCACTGATCACAAAATGTTCTGATTTATAATGTTCTGGGAGAAGATCCGATTGACTCACGGATGGCATAGAGATGTTGCAAAGAGCACATTGAAAAAATATTGAGGAAAGTGCAAAAGCTGAGAGTTCAAGGTTGTCTGCATGTTCTGTACTCGCTCTACCATTCCAGCTGAGACCTTCAATATTCTGATGAGCTTTCAATGGCTGAGCTTAATTAGCCAAGTAAACGAGGTTAGATGGAACATCCAGAATGGTGAAATGTATTTAAAAAGTATTGTCATTTGAACACACAAAAGCAGCAGTAGGGATTGCGTGAGGACATATCCTCAAAGGCTCAAGGACTCCTTAGAAAACCCAACCCAATGGTCTGTTTTATGTCTGGGTCCCAAACAAAAAAGTGATTGTCAACGTTTCCTAGCAAGAGAGAGAGAGTAAGCCATTAAACATACATTTACCTAGCACCTTACATCGACTAGTACATTCCACGGTATTTGACAGAATGCTAGATAATAACTGACAGTGAGCCTGAGAAGGAAATGTGAGGAGGGGTCACCAGTAGCTTCATCAAAGGCTTATCGCTGTTGCAGAACATCTTTAATCTTTCGCCTTAAGAGAAAATTCCACATAAAAAGAAACTAGGATACTGAAAACACAGCTTCCACAGACAGGGTGAAGGAAATCAGGGATGTACAGAAAGCCACTGTGTGAGGATTACAGAGTTTGCAGGTGTTGAGTGGTTTACAGAAATAGAAAGGGCCATGGAGGGATTAGAATATGATAAGAATTTTGAATGTAATGCTCTGGACCTGCAGCCAATGCAGGTGATGGTTGTATCAGTAACAGAGCTGAGCTTAACACATTTTCAAGTTACAATATGTCAAAGTCTTTATTCATGATATTCAGTTTTTGGAGAAGTCCACCTACAACTGGAAAAGTTATAATCGGATCACAGAGTCATCCTTCATGGTGAAGATGACTGCTTCCATTGTCTCGGGTGTTTGATAGGATTTTGATTGTAAATAGATGATTGCAAGGCCTTGGCCTGGAAGGTTCTACTGAACATAGGATAGGAGACAACAAACTGTTGAGTTTTGGATGAGCTGCTGATGTGTGATTTTCCCTCCCTGCATTTTTCTCTGCCTCGCATGCTTTTGACAGAGGCTGCGCAGTTTTGCTAATTTGGTTGTGCCAGGTGCGGTGATGCTGGGCAAACATCTCCCAGCACTGGAAGTCAATCTCAAACACCCTGAGCAGAAGTGTCCTTGTGGTTCTTCCTTTGGGGGCTCTGCTGTCCTCTGAAGATTCACTTCAAAAAGCAAGTGTCAAGCATCTTGACTATGCAAACAGCTTGAGAGTCATGGAGCATAGGTGATGGCCATTCGACCCATCATCCCTCCTCCAACTCCATTCCTGCTCTTTTCCCAGTGTAAAAGCAGTTTCTTTTTTATCCCCCTTTTTAACTTTGTCTTGAGTTCCCTGCTCAATTTGCTACTGAATCTGCTTTGTCATGTCTTCTTGCTGTGTCCTCCACATTGTGTCAAATAATTTATCATCCCTTAACCGTTTCCTTCCCCAGCTGAACATAGAACATAGAAAAATACAGCACAGTACAGGCCCTTCGGCCCTCGATGTTGCACCAATCCAAGCCCACCTAACCTACACTAGCCCACTATTCTCCATATGCCTATCCAATGCCCCTTTAAATGCCCATAAAGAGGGAGAGTCCACCACGGTTACTGGCAGGGCATTCCATGAACTCACGACTCGCTGAGTAAAGAATCTATCCCTAACATCTGTCCTATACCTACCACCCCTTAATTTAAAGCTATACCCCCTCGTAATAGCTGACTCCATACATGGAAAAAGGTTCTCATGGTCAACCCTATCTAAACCCCTAATCATCTTGTACACCTCTATCAAGTCACCCCTAAACCTTCTTTTCTCCAATGAAAACAGCCCCAAGTGCCTCAGCCTTTCCTCATACAATCTTCCTACCATACCAGGCAACTTCCTGGTAAACCTCCTCTGCACCCGTTCCAGTGCCTCCACATCCTTCCTATAGTATGGTGACCAAAACTGATGATTATTTTAAATCTATCTCCTCCTTCAGTGAGTCATCACGTTCAATGTTTGATAAAGTTTGATAAAACTCATCAAGTTTGATAAACTTCTCTGCCTGCATTGCTCAGACCTTTGAGTACAGGAGTTGTGGCATCATGCTGAGGTTCTCACAGGACGTTGGTGAGGCTTCTTCTGAAGCACTGTGTGCACTTTTGGTCACCCTGTTATAGGAAGAATATTATTATATTGGAGAGGCTTCAGAAACAATTCACCAGCATGTTGCCAGGAATGGAGGGTTTGAGTTACAAAAATAGGCTGCGACTTCTTTCACTGGAGTGTAGGAGGTTGAGGGGTAACCTTAGAGAGGTTTATTAAATCATGAGAGGCATGGAAAAGGTGAAAAGTAAGGGTCTTTTCCCTAAGGTGGAGAAGTTCAATATTTCAGGGCATATTTTCAAGGTGAGAAAGATTTAAAAAGGACACGGGGGCAACATTTTTACACAGAGAATGGTTTGTGTGTGGAATGAACTGCCAGAGAAATGGTAGGTGCAGATACTGTTACAACATTTAATAGACAATTGGATAATAACATGAATAGGAAAGGTTGGAGAGATATGGGCCAAACACAGGCAATTGAGGCTAGTTTAATTTGGGAACATGGTCAGTGTGGCTTTGGTTGGTCTGAAGGACGTGTTTCCACTCTGTATGACTCTGTCTATGGCATTTGAATAGATAAATGAGTAGAAAAGGTTGATAAAGATATAGTCCAAATGCAGTCCAGTGGGACTAGCTTAGTTTGGGAAACTTCGATGGCATGGACGAGTTGGACTGAAAGGTCAGTTTACATGCTGAATGACTCAATGGGTCGATGACTCTCTGACTTTGCCCTGAGGACAACAGCCGCATTTACTCCACATGATGGTAGTCCCATAACTCTCCTCTCCATCCTTTTGTTTCATTAGGTTAAGAAGTGCACAAGGAATGTGAGTGTGATTCAGATGTTTCCCTTTTCCCCTCCCCAATCCTTCTCACACCCAATAGCAAAGCACATATCTACATCCATGTTCAGATTTCTTTCCCTGAAACAGGTTATAAGCCCATCACCAGTGGCCGAATCATGAAGGGTTCCCCTCCTCCTCTCAGATGGCTGGCCTGGAGACTCTCCCAGCCTTTCTCCGTGGGAGGGATCTTTGGGTTAATGGCCAACTTGCTTGGCCACGTTAGTATGTTTCTTGGTGGGAATCCCACCTTACACCCTAAACGATGCCCCTTCCAGCATGTTGGGAAGGAGTCAGTGTTGGGGTCAGGTTGGAGGGGTGGACGATCTGAGGAAGGAAACCAGCATCAGGGCCAATGAAACCCAGACCTGGAGCTCAAAACAATGAAGATGGTAAAGAATAGAACATGTCTCATCTTTGAGAGGGTGTGGATTTCCAATGTGCTTAGGGAGGGGCAGTGCAATCGTAACTTCACTGGACCAGTAATCCAGAACCCCAGGCTAATATTCTGGAGATATGGTTCAAATCCCATTGTGGTGCATAGTGAAACTTGAATTCTATTTTTAAAAACTGGCATGATTAATAATTTAAAAAAAGTAGGTCTCACTTGCCCATGAAGCCATTGTCATAAAAACCCATCCGGTCCACTAATGCCTTTTAGGGAAGGAAATCTGCCATCCTTACATGGTCTGACTTACGTGTCACTCCAGACCCATGGCAATATGGTTCACTCTTAATGGTCCACTGAGCAATTTGGGATGAGCAATAGATGCTGGTCTAGTGAGCAAAGCCCACATTCCGTGAATGAGTGAAAAAGGAGCTTTAACTTCAATGTGAGCATGGTAATGTTTATTGGTCATTCTGAGATGAGATAGTGTTACTATTCATAGCAATATCTTCAGGAAAATGTGATGCTCTCTATCTCAAAATGAGCACAAGGTCACAATGAAACTGTTTGCATGTGTACTTTGTAACCTTGAACACTAGATGGATGAGTGAGTGCCTCCGGATTCCTTGAACTGTAATTTGTAACTTGATTAGACTAGGAAGATCAGGCTCAATTTTCTATAACTTATATCTTAAAGGAGTTGCATAAAAGTGACTTGCGTAAAGTAAATGTGAATGAATCATTGAACATAGCTTTATGTGGTTAAAGGATTAGAGAGGGGATGAGAACACATTATTGCACCCCCCCTACCCCCCAGCCTTCTGCAGTAATGAGTTCCACAGATTCACATGCCTGTAGCTGAAGAAATCCTTCCTCATCTCAGCTGTAAAAGGCCATCCCCTCATTCTGAAGTTGTGTCCTTGGGTTTGAGTCTCTCCAACTAGTGGAAACATCTTCTCCACATCCATTTTGTCCAGGACTTGCAGTATTTTGTAAGGTCAATGAGATCTTTGCCTAAATTCCATCAAATATAGACCCAGAGTCCCCAACGGCTGCTCATATGACAAACCCTTCATCCCTGGAATCATTCTTACAAACCTCCTCTGGATCTCAACATCAGCACATCCTGAGGTATGGGGCCCAAAATTGCTAATAATATTGCAAATGCTGACCAGTCGTACATCTCTGCTCTTGTATTCTAACCCTTTTTTAATGAATGCTAACATTGCATTTGCCTTCCTGCCAACTGAAGCTGCATGCTAATCGTAAGAGAATCCTCAATTCGGATTCCCAAGTCCCTTTGTGCTTCAGATTTCTAAAGCCTTTTCCCATTTTGAAAATAACATATGCCTCTCATTCTTCCTACCAAAGTACATTCCTTCATATCTTCCCATGGTGCATTCCATCTGCCGCTTCTTTGCCCACTCTCCTAGCCTATTCAATCATTCTGCAGCCTCTTTGCTTCCTCAACATGACCTGTCTCTTCACCTGTCTTCATGTCATCTGCAAACTTAGCAACAATGCTCTCAGTTCACTTGTCCAGATCATTAATATATTACATGAATAGTTATAGTCCCAACACAGAACCCTGTGGAACCCCACTACTCATCAGCCCAAATGTTATATATGCCCCAGGGCAGTAATTCAATAAGGACATTAAAGTCCATCTCAATTTGAGACCACTTGAACCAACTTCATGAGAAATACAAACAGACTGTGCAGTCTCTGCCATACACAGGAACTTGTTGCGCACATATGGCCCACTGCACGCTTTCCCTCACAATGTACTGCTCCTGAGCCGAGAGAAGGCGCAACATAAACGCAAGTCCTTTCCTGCTTTAACATTCAGAACTGAGTCAATGTGGCAAAGCGAGAATCCTGTTAGACTCATCAATGTGTCCAAACAAAGTTTCGTTCTTCACGAAAACCCTTTGACAAGTTATACGAAAATGAGAAACAGTAAATTTTAGCTGGCAGTCAACAGAAGTCGACTGTGCTATGACAGGCTTCATCGTCAGCATGTAAACATAACCTTGTGTTCAAGCATATTGTGTGGTAGCATTGAAGAGTGTCTATGTAAGAGTGAATTATCTGCTTCGGGCTTTGAAAGATTTTTTTTTCAAATTTGCAAATACTTCTATCTACATGCTATCCTTTCATAATATCCTGTCAAACTCAGCTTCATCACTGTCAGGCAGTGTCAGATAAGCATCTTACACAGGCTTTCTCCTGCATCTTGTCTGTGAGTGGGAGCTCACCAACGACAGGGCTATCAGTGAGTGATACAGAACTGTAATTTCTGAATAGTTCTCAATCTGGACTTGTTTCAAAAACTCCAAGCTTCATTCGGAAGTGAGAAAAACAGCAAAGATCGCCCCATTTTACCCAATAGTTATAAAGTATCACAGGATAGCACAAGGAAAGATGGCTTCATGTTAAGGACACAAATCCTTCATCAGAACAAAGATGAGATAGGTTCGCCTTCCCGCTAAAAATAAAATAGTTCTTATGATTTAAAAAAACATGTAATGTTGTCCAGAAATTAATGTTAGAATGAGTTGACCAGTCAAAAGATCAGCTGTAGAATGGGAATGTTAAGTTTGTCACCACCGCAAGCATTGAAAAATGATGCTTGGACACAAAAGAAGTTGTTTCTACCCAATATCGTAGAGGATTTAGGATGTGTTTCATAATTGCAGGCACCTTTCCTGAATGTAAGCACAGTGTTAGGTGCATTTAAGAAACCAGGAATGTCAACGATTTGATAATGGGCGATGAACCCGGTCAGGTGTTAGATTTGGAGGTGGGTGACCACTTTGGTGATAGTGACCACAATTTGGTTATGTTTACTTCAGCGATGGAAAGGGATGGGTAGGGCAAACATTATAGCTGGGGGAGAGGCAATTATGATGTGATTAAGCAAGATATAGGATGCATAGGATGGGGAAAGAACCTGCAGGGAATGGGCATAAACGTGGAGCTTATTCAAGGAACAGCTACTGCATATCGTTGATAAGTATGTACCTGTCAGGCAGGGAGGAAGTTGTCAAGCGAGGGAACCATGGTTTGCTGAAGAAGTTGAAGCTCTTATCAAGAGGAAAAAGAAGGCTTATGTGAGGATGATGTGGAGATGTTAGTGTTTGACTGGGGTGTACAAAGATAAAAATCACACAACACCATGTTATAGAACATGGAAAAGTACAGCACAGAACAGGCCCTTTGGCCCACGATGTTGTGCTGAGTTTTAATCCTAATGTCAAATATAGTAACTTAACCTATGTCCCCCTCAACTCACTGCTATCCATGTCCATGTCCCGCAGTTGCTTAAATGTCCCCAATGACTTTGCTTCCAACACCACAGCTGGCAATGCATTCTGTGCACTCACAACTCTCTGCGTAAAGAACCTACCTCTGATGTCTCCTTTATACCTTTCTCCTAATATTTTCAAACTATGACCCCTCATCCCAGTCAATCCTGCCCTGGGGAAAAGTCTATGGCTATTGACACTATCTATTCCTCTCATTATCTTGTACACCTCAATCAGGTCTCCTCACTTCCTCCTCTCCAGAGAGAAAAGTCCGAGCTTATTCAACCTTTCTTCATAAGGCAAGCCCTCCAGTCCAGGCAGCATCCTCATAAACCTTCTTTGCACCCTCTCCAAAGCTTCTGTATCTTTCCTATAGTAGAGCGATCAGAACTGGACACAATAATCCAAGTGTGGTCTCACCAGGGATTTGTAGAGCTGCAGCAAAGCCTCGCAGCTCTTAAACGCGATCCGTCTATTACTGAAAGCCAAAACCCAATATGCTTTCTTAAAACCCACTTGGGTGGCAACTTTGAGGGATCTATGTACATGCACACCCAGATCCCTCTGTTCCTCCACACTGCAAAGAATCCTGTCTTTAATCCTATATTCAGCATTCAAGTTCGACCTTCCAAAATCGCATTTTGCGAATAGGCTGCAATGAGCCCAAACACTACTTACCATGCGGGCGCCATCTTGGATCTGAGTGAGCACTGGTAAGCTAATGAAGTTTTGTCATAATTTCCTGCTGCTCCACAATTTAAGGAGGATGGCTATCTACTCAGTGTCACGTGTTTGTGCACTTCTCTTCATGTGACTGAACAAAGGTCAATTCTCAACCTGCGGAGTTCTTGAACACACGTGAGATGATGGGCCATGAGGTGGTGAGAGTGCAAAGCTCACACTTCTCTTTCTTCCCTGCTTATCATTGAGGCATTTGGACTAGGACTGGAAGTAGCATGACGAACTAGTTGTCCACGTTTTATGCAACATGTAGTGAGTTGATCTGAGTCACTGAGGCCAACTCTGCCATACTTATTGCAAAGCTTCTGAATGGCAAGGTCACAATTTCCTTGTCCTCCTCAGGAAGACTGACCATTTGAGAATTGACAAACTCTTTTAGTCATACTGTTACTCATGTGGAATTTTAGGGATGGACAACAAATACTGATCCAGCCAGTGATGCCCACGTCCCATGAATGAATTTTTAAGAGAAAACAAAAAGCTAACATATAAGTTCAACAGGTGCTAGGGAAGCAGGTGGAATGTTGGCCCTTCATTGTAAAGGGAATGGAGTATAAAAGTAGGGAGGTTTTGTTAAAACTATACAAAGCAGTCATGAGAACCCAGCTGGAATATTGTGAACAGTTTTGGGCCCTTTTATCGAAGGAAAGATAAACTGGCATTGGTGATAGTCCAGAGAAGGTTCACTAGGCTAACAGTGGGTATAGAAGGACTGTCTAATGAAGAGAGATTAAGTAGGTTGTGTCTATTCTCATTAGAGTTTAGAAGATTGAAAGTTGACCTTATTGAAACCTATTCTTTTTGGAATTGAAAGGGTAAGTGTGGAGAGGTGGTTTCTCCTTGTGGGAGAGTTGAAGACCAGAGGGCATTATTTCAGAACAAGGGAAAGCCCATTTAAGACAGAAATGAGGAGGAATTTCTTCTCTCAGAGGGGAGTGAATCTGTGGAACTCCTTACCACAGAGGGCTGTCGATGCTGAGTCATTAATTATATTCGAGGCTGAGACAGAGAGATTTTTAATGAGTAAGGGAGTCAAAAGTTATGGGGAAAAGGCAGGAGATGTGAGTTGAGGATTATCAGTTCAGCCATCAACTCACTGAACAGTAGAGCAGTCATGATGGGCTGAATGGCCTACTTCTGCTTCTACATCTTATGGCCTTAAGGACACAGCTTCTCAGTATTATGTTATGTCTCACAGTCCATATGTCAATGCTCACTACCTGGTTACTCAATCACAGAATGTGACCTGAGGGTATAAAAGTCTTATGCTCCATCTTATCTCAGATAACTTGATGCATGTTGCTCTTTGTAACTGAACAATTTAATAAATTCCTCCCCTTCTCTGTCTTAAACTGGGTGACCCCATATTATGAGGTGATGCCCCCTAGTCTTAGAATCTTCCACAGGGGGAAACAATCTCCCCACATCTACCCTGTCAAGTCCTCCAATAATCTTATATATTTCAATAAGGTAGTTTCTCATTCTACTAAACTCCCAGTCCCAACCACTCAACTTCTCCTCAGAAGAAAATCTCCCTATGTCCATAAGTGGTGGCTCAGTAGTTAGCACTGCTGCCTAATTGTGCCAGGGGTCCAGGTTTCATTCCATCCTCAGGTAACTGTGTGAAGTTTGCACGTTCTCCCCCATGTCTGCATGGATTTCCTCTGGGCACTCCAGTTTCCTCCCACAATTCAAAAATGTGCAGGTTAGGTGGATTGGCCATGCTCAATTGCTCATAGCGTCCAGGGATGTGGGGCTAGCTCTGGGAAATACAGAGTTAAAGAGATAGTGTAGGAGGTTAGGTCTGGTTGAGAAGCTCTTCAGTGAGTCAATGTGGTCTTGATGGGCCGAATGGCCTGCTTCCACACTGTAGAGGTTCTATTATTCATGATCAGCCGAGTGAACCATCTCTGGACTGCTTTCAATGCCAACACATGTTGACACAGACACTGATGTGTCCATGGAATGCCTATGATAAGTCATTGTGGGGAATATCTGCTGGGTTCTTCAACACTGTGATATTGACGCCAGTCTCTTAAACATTTCCATGTCAGGTAAACACCCTGTGGAAGCAAACTCACACCACACAGAATCAACTTTGTCAAGCTTTCTAAGGTTTTTGACACCAATTCTGTCTGTTTGACGTCGCTCTGTGCTACAAAAAGAACTCTCCTACAAGAAAAAGATGAGGTGGGTGTAGGGGGGTGGGGAGCCTCAGGATTCAAAAGGTTAATGAAGTGGCAGCAGAATCGATGGACTTATCTGAGTTTAAAACCTGATCTAATCATCGTCTGGTTCCCAGGCTTTGCCACAGCAGACTAACCAGTATTGCTGGTGACGGGAAGTGCTTTCACAGACCACAGAGGGAGAGGAATGTACTTGAGCAAATTCTCTTTGCTACTTTATACTTGAAATCCCATTGATTTTTGCTTTGGGCGGGGGGGAGGGGTGAAGAGGGTGCGAGAAGTGGAACATTAGTGCAGAAACGGTAACTCTCTGCTGGTACCAGGGAGAATGAGGGCCAGTAAAAGAAACAAGATAAACAAGCCAATTAAATCTTGTGACTATCAGCTTTGTAAAAACCACTAATCAGCAGAAACTGCATTGAGCTGAACCCTGAAATTTTATTGGAAAGACAGGTTGACAACTCTAGACAAGAGGTTTCTGTCAGCCCACGGTTCAGCAACTGACAAAAAGGTCAATTAACTGATGGGTTTCTAAAGCCTGTCTTGATCTCTCAGATCAATGTGCAGCCTTAATTTTGTGAAGGTAAAGTGATGAAGTCAAACAAACAGGAGAAATACAAAGAGATAAAGAGTAACAATCACTATGACTGGCATATATCCTGACCGGGATAGAAGCCTGGATGTTTACATACTTCTGGAATGTGCCTTCTGTCATTATTGGATTAAGGGGAAGAGGGAGTGAAACATCAATGTTGTGAAAACACAAACATGCCAACATGCCAATACTTAAAAAGTGCCAAACCCCCCCCCCCCCCCCCCCCCCCCCCCCCCCCGACTGACAGTCGACAGTCCAGCCCTGTTGTATAGATTCACAATGGACTATTCTCATTATGTTGGAATCTCCATCAATCAAACCCCTTCCTCTGTATTTCCACTATTGGAAATTACAGTGGCAAACTCCTTGCCTTGCGGTTCTAAAGCATAGTTTCCTTTTACATGCAATTTCCCTGGGTTGAAATCTCGTGAATCAAATCTCTTCTCATCCACTTCCAATGTGCAAACTTTCACAGGGCCAAGTACTCCCCATTCAATCTGCTTGTTTGAAATTCTGAAGATCCAACTTAAACATACAACATTATAGCACAGTACAGGCCCTTTAGCCTTTAATGCTACGCCGACCTGTGAAACCAATCCAAAGGCTATCTATCCTTAACTATTCCATTTTCATCCATATGTCTATCCAATGGCCATTCAAATGCCTTTAAAGTTGGTGAGTCTACAACTATTGCAGGCAGGCCATCCCATACCTCTACTACTCTCTGAGTAAAGAAACTACTTCTGACATCTGTTCCATATCTATCTCCTTTCAATTTAAAGCTATGCCCCCTCATGCTAGCCATCACCATCCAAGGAAAAAGGTTCTCACTGTCCACCCTATCTAACCCTCTGATTATCTTATATGTCTCAATTAAGTCACTTCTCAACCTTCTTCTCTCCAATGAAAACAGCCTCAAGTCCCTCAGCCTTTCCTTGTAAAATCTTCCTCCCATACTAGGCAATATCCTCGTAAATCTCCTCTGAACCCTTTCCAAAGCTTCCACATCCTTCCTATAATGCATAAGAGTAAACAAAACTTGCTTATTTGTTTTGTTGACTCTATTGCATAGAATTTCAATGGACTATACTCCCTTTTGTTTGATTCCCATCTGTGAATAACAATAAGCTTAACAGGCAAAACTGCTCCCTCCCCACCCCCCCCCCCCCCCCCCCCCCCCCACCCCCCCAACTAGGTATGTCAAGATCTCACTGAGCACAATTTATAAGTCACATTGCCTCATAGAGTCTTAGAGTTGTACAGCATAGAAACAGACCCTTTGGTCCAACTCTTCCATGCTGACCAGCTATCCCAACCTAATCTAGTCCCATTTGCCAGCATTTGGCAAACTCCTTCCTATTCATACACCCATCCAGATGCCTTTTAAATGTGACTATTTAATTGTACCAGCCTCTGGCAGCTCATTCCATACATGCACCACCTTCAGTGTGAAAACGTTTGTCCCTCAGGTCCCTTCTAAATCTTTCCCCTGTCATCTCAAACCTACACCCTCTAGTTTTGGACTCCCCCAGCCTGGACAAAAGACCTTGGCTATTCACTCTATCCAACCTCTCAATGTGTCTCAATGTGCCTCTCCTGCCAACTCAGTCATTGCACAGAATTATACCGAATCCCCAATCACTTCCCATGCACAGAATTATACTGGATCTCCAATCATTTCCCATGCACAGAATTATACTGGATCTCCAATCATTTCCCATGCACAGAATTATACCGAATCCCCAATCACTTCCCATGCACAGAATTATATTGGATCCCCAATCACTTCCCATGCACAGAATTGCAAATCCTTTGATATCCAATCCAACTGTGTACAAACACAATGGGTATGTAAAGTACAGAATTCTATCCCTTTAATTCTATCAGATCTCATAAAGTCCTCACATTCACTCATTTAGGAATTTGCATCCAACATCAGGCTCAATACAATGTAGCTCACAACAAAAGAGCTCTGATATTCTCGGGTGGTCTTTAACATACAAACACATGAACTCACAGTATGAGTAGGCCACTAGGCCCCTCAAGCTTGCTCCACTATTCAATAAGATCATGGCTATCTGATTACTCATCTAGCCCTGATAGCCTTTCACCCTTTAATTAGCAACAACCTATTCAGTTTTGTCTCAAAAATATTCGGACTCTGCACTGATTCTTAGGTTTATTTTGTTAAAAATAACACAACACCAAGTTATAGTCCAACAGGTTTATTTGGAAGCACTAGCTTTTGGAGCAGAGCTCCTTCATCAGATGGTTGTGGAGTATACCACCTGATGAAGTAGCAGTGATCTGAAAGCTAGAGCTTCCAAATAAACCTGTTGGACTATAACCTGGTGTTGTGTGATTTTTAACTTTGTACACCCCAGTCCAACACCGGCATCTCCAAATCAGGTTTATTTAAGCTCATTTAGGTTTATTTGCAGGGTCTTTCTCTGTGAGACTCTGATGCATTTTCTTAGTGTACCTTACCAAAGTCACCTCGTCAATTACCTGGCCAACTCTGGTAGCACTTTTAAATCCAACTTCTGCCCCATCTCATGCCGTTTTTAGAGCAATTTGCCATTGCAGCGGCATGGTGGCTCAGTAGTTAGCATTGCTGCCTCACAGCACCAGGGACCCAGGTCCAATTCCAGCCTTGGGCAACTGTCTGTTTGGAGTTTACACATTCTCCCCGTGTTTGCTTCGGTTTTCTCTGGGTGCTCTGGTTTCCTCCCACAGTCCAAAGATGTGCAGGTCAGGTGAATTGGCCATGCTAAATTGCCTGTAGTGTTTAGGGATCTGTAGGTTAGATGCATTACATAGAACATAGAACATAGAACATAGAAGGATACAGCGCAGTACAGGCCCTTCGGCCCTCGATGTTGCGCCGACCGAATCCTACCTAACCTATACTAGCCCAATAACTTCCAAATGCCTATCCAATGCCCGCTTAAATGACCATAAAGAAGGAGAGTTCACCACTGATAAGGGCAGGGCATTCCATGAACTCACAACCCGCTGTGTGAAGAATCTGTCCTATACCTACCACCCCTTAATTTAAAGCTATGTCCCCTAGTAACACCTGACTCCATTAGCGGTAAAAGGTTCTTAGTATCTACCCTATCTAAACCCCTAATCATCTTATACACTTCTATCAGATCTCCCCTAAACCTTCTCTTCTCCAATGAGAACAGCCCCAAGTGCCTCAGCCTTTCCTCATTAGTCAGGGTTAAATATAGGGGTCTGGGTGGGTTACTCTTCGGAGAGTCAGTGTGGACTTGTTGGACCAAAGGGCCTGTTTCCATACTATAGGGATTCTATGATTCTGCAATTCACAATGACATCCATTGTGACTATGCCATCTTTAAAAGGTTACTATGCACCTGGACAAGTTCTGTTAGCTCAGAGCTTGCCTGGCATTTGCCCCTGACATGACAGACAGGGAGAAATGGGTGCCCATCCTTATGGTGCAGGGACCTGGAGGTCTTGCTGGACTGAATCGTGCTAACACAGAACTCTGTCTTCCCCTAGCAGAGGGCAGTGGAGGACAAGACTCCAGATCATGCCCAGCTCATCCGAGATTGCCCTCCCCCCTCCGCCCGACCAGAGTAGTTTCAGCCAGCTGCAGGATTACCCAGCAATGTACGACAAAGGTCAGTGTCCTTCTCCACTCCACCAGCATTAGTGCCACAAGCTTCCCTCCAATATCCCTCACTCACTCTCTTCTGCCAAGGCTCATGATCTGCCACTTTCACAATTGTCTGCAACACCTTCCTCACTCACTCTCACCCACCCCAAGCCCTGATGCCACTAATCCTTCGTGCCCTCTGTGACATCCACTCACTGACTCGACACACCTGTGCCAACCGTAACAGCCATGCCACCTACTTTCAAGATATCCATCTCTCTCTCATCCAGGCAGGGATAGGACCCACATTTCGACAGTAAGAGACAAGACAAGGAGATGTGATCTCTGACATTCGCTTCTTCATTTTTATGTGGGAAGGATTCTGATGCCCTTGAGCAGGGCCTGGACTAATATCAGAGGCTACCCTTGCCTTACTGTGCTGGGACTCCCAGATCAGAGATTATGTCCCTTTTATGACTGAGGCCTGTTGACAACTATGGCAAGCTTCCTGGCTGTGCGCCAAGGTTTGGCTCTGTGCCAAAAGGCAAGACATGGCAAGACAGCAGTAATCTGAGCCTGGCATCTCTGGCTGGGGTCGTCTCAAGTTCACGATGGTAAGCCAATAGGAAGCAGAGGTGCTGTGAGTATCCAGTTTAGAGTCAAAGTGAGGTAACATTCAGACAGTGAGTGAAGAGCCTGGTCCAGTCCATGAGCTGGGTATTTGTCCCTGAGCTCACACAGTGTCCTTGCTGTAGCATTACAGTGAGAGATACCGGGGGCAACCCGAGGCACAGCATCGAAGAGCAGAAAGAACTTGTCCATGGATAGGAGGTGTGCCATGAGTGTTCTTAGAGTCTTGCATATGTCGGCTGTCAATGTGCATGGACGTAGGGTGCATGTGGCCAGTGCCCATGGAACGTGCCCTGAAGTGTTGGGGCCCTGTGTCCAACATGAGAATGTTCAGCTCAAGCCACAAACCTGAATCCATCCACCATGCTCTCTGGTTTCCAGGCCTGTTTGGTGAGTTTGGCAGCACATGAGGCTGAGTATTAATGAGGCAAGTTGTGCCATTAACAAGGCACAACTTAATCATCCCTCTTACTTAGCAACTCTGCCAAGCCCATGTGTGAAATGCGTAACACAATGACCGAGATGTCGAGATGGGCATCATTGGACCTGTTGCCCAAATCTACCATGCATCTTGCTGAAAAAGGCACTAGCTGAATTGCTCCTTTTGAGATCCAACACAAACATGAAAGGCCAAATGGCCTTGCACTGTGCTGTAGTGAGCCCTTGATTCATTTAAAGGGATAAGCTGTTTGTGGAGATGAGATTAATTTGCAATGCAATGTTGCTGGGCATTCATGTCAGGACTCAATGCATCAAAAGCCAGATGTTCAGTTCACCATCAAAGGTCACTCATAGACAGCAGAGGATTGACCTCAAATCAATTTATAGAGTTTCAGGTTATTGTCTGGTGTTCCTGTTCTGTTTAATTCAATAGAATCTCTGAAGGATTCATTAAATAGTGTGGTACATAGATTTATAGCCAGGTTATTTAGTGTCTGTTAATCCTGAACAAAATAGAACACTTCTTGACAATGGAGGGAGCTATTCCATAGCATTTAGCCACAGTACATAACGTTCAATAGTCAATAGAAGGACACTTCATTCTGCATATTAATCAATATACAGGCAATCACTTTACATAGCAATGAATACTTGAATATATATGAATCAATACTTGATCTTTCTACTAAACAATATACATACACTTGCTTTAGAAAGTGAACAACTTCATCCTTACAGCAACCAAGGCACAGTCAAACCTCTCTATCATGATGGCTACAATAGTCAACACTCTTGTCAGTTTAAAGTCATTAGCCATAGACTCTGTGGTGAAATGTGGGAAACCATTTTTTTCTAATAGTTCAGATTTAAAAAAAACTCTGCCTGACTCATTGTTGGAAACAATGACTGTAAAAGAGAACTAGCAAATGATAGGAAGGAGAAAAGTACATGGGGAAAGAATCAACAGATTTAGACTCAATTGGTTACATAACTGTCATCCAAAATCAAAAATACTACAGACGCTGGAAGCACAGAGATTGCTGGATAACCCCAGAAGCTCTGACAGCATTTGTCGAGAGAAAATGTTTCAAAACTGTGATGACACTTCAGACCTGTTACGTTCTAAAGAGACAAAACCAGAAATTGCTGGAAAAGGCCATTTCTGGTTTTGTCTCTGATTTACAGCATCCACAGCTCTTTCAGTTTTTATAAAGTTCTGAGGAGTATTGGACAATGTTAACTCTGTTTCTCACTTCACAGATGCTGCCAGACCTACCTCGTGTTTCCATCTCTTTCTGAAAACCATTCATTGATTGTCCTCTGAGTTGAGCATCTTATTATAATAATCAATTCATAATTATAGCGAGTGGCACCTGCATAAAGATCAGTGCTCAATATATACTTCCTGCATTTTCAATGAATACTCAACATAGAATCGAGGCTTCCATTATACATAGAAATTGATACAGACCCAATGACTTTTACATAATAAATAATGTTCAGCCAGTCCTTGACTGATATCAGTATTCAATATGAAAGCCAACATTCAGCAAGAGAATGTTGTAAGACAGAAGATTCAATCTAAAGCCAAACCCTTCCACATTATTTTCTCTGTTTGATACAGAGACATCCATGCTACAGAGCAATTGGATGATCCCAAACTTGTCATGAAATTCTCTGCCACAGTACATTTCCAAGATGGAGCTAGCTGTTTTTAAACAGATCAAAGGGTACTGGGAGTATGCAGGAATAGGATTCTGAGCTAGATGATCAGCCATGCTCAGATTAAATGGTGAAGCACGTTTGAGAGGTTAAATAACCTACCCCTGCTCCTTTAAGACCAGAGGAAACCATTGGCCATAAGAAATGGGAATGGATGCAGGCCATTCAGCCCCTTGGGCCTGCTCTACATAGGATCTTGGCTGATCCAACACTCCTCGCATCTACTTTTCTATGTTTCGTGTTTGTTGCACAGGGACAACTGATCCATTTTAGTGCTTTCTCTTATTCTACCTCATCTAATCCTCTCAAACAATCCCCTCTACAGTCTCAATGAATCCCAACCAAAATGGGGCCTCTCGCAGTGCAGTGGTAGTGTTCCTATCTCTCAGAGAGAGGAACTGGGTTCAAATCCCACTCTATCCCTGAGGCATGTGACAACATATCCCTATAGGTTGATACCGATAACTACAGGCACTCAATTATTCAATCAATAGCTAGCACTTCAAAAAAAAGCAATCAATGCTTAATAGATAAACAACCAATTCATCCTATGTCAGCTATTAACAACATATTCCATCTAGATAATGATCAAGATGCAATACATAAGCATTCCAATTTAGAAGAATTGATGCTTCATAAAATAGGCAATACTTTCAACAAAATAATCAGTTGTCATCACACAGTGATATTCTCTGCAATAATCGATGTTCATAAACCACCAATCACTTCCACTTAATAATCACTATTGGGTGCACCATCTATAACAGTTGCAATATGAGGAAATATCATCAACTTGTAGGTAATGAAGTTCATGAGCATTAGTCATTGCATGGCGGTGGAGTGGGGCTCCTGAGCCAGGCCTTGCCTGCTCCAACATCTTTTTTTTTCCTCTCTTTTCTTTTACTTACCTCTTGCCCTGAGCTTGAACAGCATCAGCAGCAGTAAAGTGAGCCCAGTGTGGACTCAAACGAGCCTTTACTTACTTTTCCAGACCAAGCACAGAACCTAGTATCGGAATCAGCAGCCGCTACCTCGGTGGAGGTGACATCGGTGAGGTAGGCCTACCGGCAAAAGGTGGCACCTGAGGATTGTCCACTTTGACGTTAGTTGGGTCCGGCGCTGGAGGCAGTGAAGTGGTGCAGAAAGAGCATCTCGTTGACATCAAGCTGGGCCCAGCAATGAGAGATATGACTCTGACAGGCAGCTGGCGAGGCAGTGATGGAGGAGAATTCGGCCCACAGGCAAAGATGGCACCTGAAAATCAGCAACTTCAATGTTGGTTGGGTCCAGTGCTGATGACGGTAAGGGAGTGGCAGAGTGCATCACTCATTGATAGCGAGCTGGCTCAGGACTGATAGATTCTCTTTTAATCTTTCTATTTATCTCTCTTATTCTTAAACTATTCAAAATGGTGCCAGATCATGGCAACAGCTTTTCACTCTATTTTATTGTTTGTCTCACTGTAAAATACACATGACAATAAAGTCATTAATTTATTCATTATCTATAAGCATACTGTCTAGTACTTTTTCATGTACTTCTCAAAATCCAAGGAACAGCACCAACTGTTGAAGACTTATGGACTGTTCTCAAATTTGCCTGCCCTCAGCAATTTGTCACCATCCCCTCTTGTCGACGCCATGATGATCCTCACTAACCGAACAAACACAAACCCTATGAAAGTGAGAACCAGGTCACACAAGGTCATTTTGTTGTACTGATTCTCTTCCCTATTACAATACTAACCCTTCACCTCCAGCAAAGACCCAGAGGCCTGGAGATTAGATTAGATTACTTACAGTATGGAAACAGGCCCTTCGGCCCAACAAGTCCACACCAACCCGCCGAAGCGCAACCCACCCATACCCCTACATTTATCCCTTACCTAACACTACGGGCAATTTAGCATGGACAATTCACCTGACCCGCACATCTTTGGATTGTGGGAGGAAACCGGAGCACCCGGAGGAAACCCACGCAGACACGGGGAGAATGTGCAAACTCCACACAGTCAGTCGCCTGAGGCAGGAATTGAACCCAGGTCTCTGGCGCTGTGAAGCAGCAGTGCTCACCACTGTGCCACCGTGCCGCCCCCCGTGAGGAATGTGAATGTACTACGGTCAGCTCCGTGGAGGATACATCAATAGTAAGAAAGGCAAGTGATGAGGATGACACAGAGAGTCTGCAGAGGGATATACAGAGGTCATGTGAGTGGGAAAATGTGAGGTTATGCACTTTGGCAGTAAGACTAGAGGAGGTGAATATTATTTAAATAGAAAAAAATGCAGAGAGCTAAGGGACCTAAGGGGCAACTTTTTCATATAGAGGGTCTAATACACACGGAATAAACTGCCAGAGGAAGTGCTTGTCCAAATCCCCAAAAGATTTAGGAGCGTAGGTATCACTGCTTTCCAGTCAGCCAGGACCTTAGACTCAGGCTTCAGATCCTAATGCCTTTTAAATTGTAATTGTTCCAGCCTCCACCATTTCCTCTGGCAGTTCAGGCCATGTATGTACCACCTTCAATGAAAAGGTTGCCCCTGAGGTCCCTTTAAATCTTTCTCCTCTCACCTTAAACCTACACCCTCTAGTTTTAGACTCCCCCCACCCCAGGGAAAAGAACTTGTCTATTTACCCTATCTATGCCCCTCATGATTTTACAAACTTCAGTACAGTCACCACTCAGCCTCCGATGCTCCAGAGAAAATAACCCCAGTCTATTCAGCCTCTGACTCTCCAACCCCGGTAACATCCTTGTAAATATTTTCTGAACTCTTCCAAGTTCCACAACATCCTTCCAATAGGAAGGAGACCAGAATTGCATGCAGTATTCCAATAGTGGCCTCATCCATTTCCTGTACAGCTGTAACATGAATTCCCAACTCCTTTTTTCAATGCACTGACCAATAAAGGAAAGCATACCTACAGCCTTCTTCACTATCCTATCTACCTACAACTCGACTTTCAAGGAACTATGAACCTGCACTCCAAGGTCTATTTGTTCAGCAACACTCCCCAGTATCTGAAAATTAAGTGTATAAGTCCTGCCCTGATTTGCCTTTTCAAAATGCAGCACTTCATATTTATCCAAATTAAACTCCATCTGCCACTCCTCAGCCCATTGGCCCATCTAATCAAGATCCCATTGTACTCTGAGGTAACCTTCTTCCCAATCCACTACACCTCCAATTTTAGTGTCAACTGCAAATTTACTAACCATACATCCTATGTTCACATCCAAATCATTTAAATAAATGACAAAAAAAAGTGGACTCAGCATCAGAGTGGGAGGAAACTGGAAAAAAAGTGTATCGGTGGGCTCTGGCGAGGTTCTGACTTGTGACAGACCTGCAAACAGCCTTTCTAGCTCAACCTCCAAAAACCACCACCCCAGCACAAGGGGAAGACTGTGGAACACGTATTCGGCCCATCAATCATTCCAGAACCCCTCAAACCGCTGAACAGAAGCAAGCCATCCTCAAATCTCCAGGGTCTGCATGAGAGGAAGTGCATGTGTATTAAGAATCAGACATAAAAGGAAAATGAATACATTCTAAGGGGAAAAGAGGCTAACTCTGTTCAATATAAGTACAATTAAATGTGGAACAAGAATGTAAGATTAAAGGTAGAGAAACTCCAGGATCTAGGCAATGAAGAGAACTAGATGAAAAAATTATTGGTGCAATAATTTTCTACATCTCTCTGAATTCAGCAATTGTTCCTGTGGATTGGTTAACGGCATCTCCTTCACTTGCAAAGGAGAGAAGAGTGAATTATTAGCAGTGGGGAAATGATCATTAGCTGTTACCAGAGACTGTGGATAGCAACACTACAGAAAAAGGTAATTATTTTGTTTTTAGATTAGATTACTTACAATGTGGAAACAGGCCGTTCAGTCCAACAAGTCCATACCGACCCACCGAAGCGCACCCACTCAGACCCATTCCCCTACACCTAACACGGCCAATTTAGCATTGCCAATTCACCTGACCTGCACATTTTTTTTGGACTGTGGGAGGAAACTGGAGCAAACCCACGCAGACACAGGGAGAATGTGCAAACTCCACACAATCAATCGCCTGAGGCAGGAATTGAATGTGGGTCTCTGGCGCTGTGAGGCAGCAGTGCTAACCACTGTGCCACCATGCCACCCACAACCACTGTGCCACTGTGCCGCCCACTGTTGTAAAACATTTTGATGGAAATTTTGTGGTGCAGTGGATAGTGTCCTGCCTCTGATTCTGACAGTTCCAGTCCCAATCCTGGATTTGGTGGTATGTTCAAAATTCCTGTAAACCCTCCCAATACATGCCAATGCCAGGCAATAAGGATGACATATAGATTTCTAGTCAGCCAATGTAATGGGAAAAAATTGAAAATCCCACCATCATTACCTACTACAGGCTACAGCAGACAGGGGAAAGTGCATGTTGCCACAGCAACTCAAACTCTCTGAATGATCTGTAACCTTTGCTGTATTCTGAGGATGTGACTGGTGCTATAGAATTGCAGGGCTGGCTTTTGTCTTGAGCCACTTTTTAACAACAGGATCTGATCTTGCCGGAAACCGACAAATCAGATTGAGAGGCAAGCTCTGAAAGTCAAGAGCACAGAGCAAGGTGGTGTCGCAATCCGGTTGGAAAAATGCACAGGAGGCAGAGAAAGCTTTGGTGGAGAGAGGTGAGGGCTAGAGTGTGTGTGTGTGTGTGTGTGTGTGTGTGTGTGTCGGGGGGGGGGGTGGGTGGAGGAGGTGAGGGGTGGGTAGGTTGTGGGGGAATGTAAACTTATTCTCCAAGCAAGTTGCGGTGAAAAAGGATGTCAGCTGTGACTCAGTAGGTAGTAGTCTCACCTCTGAATCAGAGGGTTTCACAATGCGACACCTACTCCAAAGAACTTAGCATAAAATCCAGGCTGGAACTGTTGCACAATGTGGAGGGAGACCATCGCAATCAGACTTCCAGATCAAATACCAAACCTGGGTCCCACCTGTGCTGTTTTGTCAGCCTTGAGGGTTGTTTTGAAAAACAGCAGTAGGCTTTTCTCGAAACTACTCATGGAATGCTTATCCCTCCGTTACAACGAAATAAATGTTATAGTCATTTCTGTGTTAAAATGACAACAAAAAAAAGACCTGCCAGCACTGGAAATCTGAAACGAATAGAGAATCCTGGAAAAACTCAACAGGTCTGGCAGCATCTCTGGAGAGAGAAACAGGGTTAGTGTTTGATGCTTTTTCAGATCAGTGTTGCTGTTGGATGTGAATATTAAACCAAGGTTTCATCTGCCTACCTGAGAGAATGCAAACAGTTCCATGGCACTACGCCATTGGAGAGGAGGGGCATTATCTCCAATGGCCCTGCCAACAATTTCCCCTCAGTCAATGTCACAAAAAGAGTTCAGAAACATAGATAACAGAAGCAGCATTTGCTCCTTCAAGCCTATTCCACCATTCAATATGATCAAGGCTGACATTCCAACTCAGTCCCCTGCTCCCTCTTTCTCCTCACATCTTTTGGCTCCTCTGGCCCTAAGAGCTATACCTACCTCCTTCTCGAAAACATTCAATATTTTGGCCTCAACCACTTTTACAGTGGCAGACAATTCCACAAGCACCCACTCTCTGGGTGCAGACAGCCTTTGGTGTGGTACAGTGGTACAATTCTAACCTCGGGCGACTGTCTGTGTAAAGTTTGCACATTCTCCCCGTGTCTGCGTGGGTTTCCTCCCACAGTCCAAAGATGTGCAGGCTAGGTAAATTGGCCATGCTAAATTGCCTGTAGTGTTAGGTGCATCAGTCAGAGGGAAATGGGTCTGGGTGGGTTGCTCTTCGGAGGGTCGGTGTGGACATTTTGGGTCAAATGGCCTGTTTCCACACTGTAGGGAATCTAATCTAATCCTTCATGTGTGACCCCTGAATTGAAATGCATCCCCCTCCCCACACACAGGGGACACCCTTCCTGCATCTAACCTGTCCAGTCCTGTTAGAATTATCTAGGTTTCTATGAGATTCCTCCCCCTCATTATTATAAATTCCAATGAATAAGGTCTTTAAAGGATCCCATCTCTCTTCATACATCAGTCCTGACATCAGTCTGGTGCTGTATCGCTGTTCTGTGGGATCTTGCTGTATGCAAATTAACATCTACCTTGCAGTAGTCCTGACATTTCCAAAGTACATTATAGCTAGAAAGTGCACTGGCATGGCCTGTGGCTGTAAAAGGCACTACAGTGCATAAATGAATGTCTCGCTAACAACCACAACATCATCCCAGAGTTAATTACCTAAACCTTTGGTAGAGCTTGGAAGATGCTTCTTCAAATTGTCAGATCAGTGAATTTGACTTGATTCTTTATCCCACCCATTACATTGCATAAGCCTGTTGATGTCATTTGATCTCATTCCACCATCGCATTCACAGAGATGGGAAAAGTGACCCTGCAATGTTGGTGCTTGCTTTGTGCAAACTGGCTGTTGCATTGCTGCACAGTTTTGATCTCCGTACTTTAGGAAGAATATCCTTGTGTTGGAGGCAACACATTAACGGTTCACCAGATTGGTCCTTGGAATGAGGGGTTGTCTGATGTTGAGACGCTGTATAAACTGGATTTACATACAATTGAGACATACAAGTGGGCATTGGACGGTTATCTGGATAGCAATAGTGTGTGGGGTATGGGAAAAGGCAGGCGATTGGCATTAGATAAGAGAACCAGTGTAAAATGACCTCCTTCCATACCATAACAATTCTGTGACCTTCCCTGGTGTAGAACAATGTGAGGAGATCACATTGAGATGTTGGAATTTCTTTCAAGAGCTTGATATGGTAGCTGCTGAGAAACGGCTCCTAGTCATTTGGAGATCTGGAGCATCAGTCCCCGGTTACAATAAGGGACTGATCATTTTGGAATGGTCCGAGGAGAAATTAGTTCTGAAGAAGTGGCGTACAGGACTCAATGTGTTTCTATGAGATACCTCCCCCTTTTTCTTAGAAATTCCAGTGCATAGAGTCCTAAACATCTCTCTTCATAGGCCTCGATATGTCAAGTGTTTCTCTGTCCCACAGCTGCTGCCAGACCCTATTGGGTTTCTCCAACATTCTCAATGTTTGATTCACACTACCAGGATCCAGGGGGGAGAAATTCACTTGGCGGGTCGGCAAACTTTGGAATTCTCAATGCCAGATTCTTATCAAGCTCTACTGTTGATTGACAGATGTTTGATCTCTTGGGGAATCAAGGGGTGGGGGTAGGCAGGCACAAAAGTAGAGTTAAAGCCAAAGCTCAGGTAGAATAGTATTTATTGGCAGAGCAGATTTAATGGGCCGAATGGTTCCCTTCTGCTGGTCCTGTGCATTTTGCTTCGAATGGTGAACCATGTTGTGAAACTTGAAAGGGTTCAGAAAAGATTTACAAAGATGTTGCCAGCGTTGGAAGCTATGGGGAGAGGCTGTTTTCCCTGGAGGATCGGAGGCTGAGGGGTGACCTTACAGAGATTTACAAAATTATGAGAGGTCGGCACCGTGGGCGGCACGGTGGCACAGTGGTTAGCACTGCTGCCTCACAGCACCTGAGACCCGGGTTCAATTCCCGACTCAGGCGACTGACTGTGTGGAGTTTGCACGTTCTCCCCGTGTCTGCGTGGGTTTCCTCCGGGTGCTCCGGTTTCCTCCCACAGTCACAAAGATGTGCGGGTCAGGTGAATTGGCCATGCTAAATTGCCCGTAGTGTTAGGTAAGGGGTAAATGTAGGGGTATGGGTGGGTTGCGCTTCGGCGGGTTGGTGTGGACTTGTTGGGCCGAAGGGCCTGTTTCCACACTGTAAGTAATCTAATCTAAAGTAATCTAATCTAATCGAATGGATAAGGTGAATAGACAAGGTCTTTTCCCTGGATTGGAGGAGTCCAGATCTCGAGGGCGTAGGTTTAGGGTGAGAGGGGAAAAAGAGACCTAAGGGGCAGCCTTTTCATGAAGAGAGTGGTGTGTATCTGGAATGAGCTGCCAGAGAAAGTGGTGGGGGCTGCTACAATTACAACATTTATGAGGCATTATTTAGAGGGATATGGTCCAAGTGCTAGATTAGCTTAGGATATCTGGTCAGTGTGGATAAGTTGGATGGAAGAGTTTGTCTCCATGCTGTAAATTTCTATGACTCTATTACTCTATGTGGTGAAGTGATGATGACTGGTACTGAATGTGGTGTGATAGTTTTGCGTATCTGTGCCTCTGTAAACAGCAAAGGTTATTATCACCTGGTGGGATTTAGCAGAGATACCTGGGAACAGATAATGGTTATACATTCTTTTGGGATAATTAACTGAGTACCTGACTGGGAATATATATGTGGGGAACAAATAATCAGTGTAGTTGAGGCTTGTGATGTGTAAGTGTGGATAAAATTCTAACTGGAAAAGTATGTGCTTGAAATCTATCTAACCAGTATTTAACCTCTAGAATTTAATAAATATGAGGCATCAAATGCACTAAATGTACAATGGCCACCTAAGTACAAAATCTACAATGAATGCACAGAGTAATGGAAAGTCTCCACCTGGCTTCCATGTGCCTATGTGTGTAAAATGTCCCAAATAATGAACTGCTTTGCTCTAATAACCACTAGATATTAAGAGAACAATGATGAATCACTCAGATTTGCTCATGTGGGAAAGTGTTAGCTCAATCACAGACCTGTAGACGGGTCAAGAAAGCAATGAATTAATTAAGAACCAGAAAACACAACCAATTAAACGTGTTAGTTTTCCCAAAGCTAACAATCAGAAATTGGTAGCCAGTGCAACCTTGCTTACAGAAGTTTTTTTCCAAACTGCTTTCAACTCCCATTTCCCTGAGGTTATTCTGAAAGAACATTTCAAAGCGTTCACCCCTTAAAGGAAAAAAAATGACCTCGTTCCAAAACAGAAGTCACTAAACTACCCATAAAATGAGGCTTGCCCATTTTATGAGCAAGATATTCCTGGAAGATATTCCTGGAAAGTCTGGTCCCAATTTGAAAATTAGGATGCAAAATTAAGGAGGAATGGAAACAGCCCAGTTTATCTGGTGGTTCGTCATAGGCAACACATTGTGAATGCTGGACAATCCAGTGAAAACAGAAGTTGCAGCAAATTATTCAGTGGATCCAGTAGCTGCTGTGGAGAGAGAGAGACGGAATTAATATGCTGAATTCGGAATCCCCGCCAGGAACAAATGTGGAAAGATACTAAAAGCATGACCTCCGGCCTACATATCACCAATTTCCATTCCCTAGCACATCTTTCAGGCAATGGGAAGAGAGGGATTATGAAGCTACATTTCAGGACTCCCATTCAAGCTAATGACAGTCTCCCAACAGGGTCATTAGTTTGGGATTTTTTTGTGGAATTTTCTACTCAGCCTTCAGGCTCTCCCAGCAATTCACAAGCAACTGAGAAACCATGACCGCACCAGAGTAACTCCAGGGACTAAAAGGGTCACATTACACTAGTACCATAGACCAGGGGGTGAAAGAGCTGAGGTTAAAATCAGTTCAGCCATGACCTTCTTGAATTTCAGCAAAGACTCAAAGGGCCAAGTGGCCTATTCTTGTACCAGCAGGCAAGTAGCAACCTGGTGACATAGCCAGGAAGATGGTGCTTCAGGTAGGCCTTAAGATTAGATTAGATTACTTAGTGTGGAAACAGACCCTTCGGCCCAACAATTCCACACCGACCCTCCAAAGAGCAACCCATCCAGACTCATTCCCCTATATCTAACACTACGGGCAATTTAGCATGGCCAATTCACCTAACTGCATATTTTTGGACTGTGGGAGGAAACCGGAGCACCCAGAGGAAACCCACGCAATCACAGGGAGAATGTGCAAACTCCACACAGACAGTTGCCTGAGGCGGGAATTGAACCCGGATCTCCGGTGCTGTGAGGCAGCAGTGTTAACCACTGTGCCACTGTGCTGCCCTAAGCCTGGGGACTGCAACATTTTTTGGCCCCCAAGTGAAACAGGTCCCCTCTCCTGGCACACAGAAATGGATAAGGCTGGTAGACCTTGTGTAATAGATTAGATTTCCCACAGCATGGAAACAGGCCCTTTGGCCCAACCAGTCCACACTGACCCTCTGAAGAGTAACCCACCCAGACCCATTTCCCTCTGACTAATGCACCTAGCACTATGGACAATTTAGCATGGCCAATTCACATAACCTGCACATCTTTGGACTCTGGGAGGAAACTCACGCAGACACGGGGAGAATGTGCAAACTCCACACAGTCGCTCAAGGCTCGAATCGAACCTGGGACCCTGGTACTGTGAGGCAGCAGTACTAACCACTGAGTCACTGTGCCCCCCTATCACAGATAAAATTCAAAGGAAGAAATACGATTGGTTAAAAACAGACTAAGGACTTTATCACTCACTTCTTGGTTTAAAAAAAACAAGAAAAATCCCTCTAATTTATAACTCACGGACGAAATAGCAAGAAGTGGTGGACAGAGTTCAGGGAGAAGTGATGGTCCGGTAGTATTATCATCAGGCCATCTCATTCCTGATGAAGGACTTATGTCCAAAAGAGCGACTCTCCTGCTTGCTGAAGGCTGCCTGAACTGCTGTGCTTTTCCAGCACCACACTTTTCGACACTGGTGGTATTATCAGTAGACTATTAGAAACTTGACTATTGGTTTTGGGACCTGGGGTTGAAACCTGCTATGACAGATGGTGGAATTTGAATTCAATAAATATCTAGAATTAAGAGTCTGATGATGACCACAAATCCATTGTCAATTGTTGTGAAAACCCATCTGGGTCACTCATGTCCTTGAGTGAAGGAAGCTGCCATCCTTACCTGGTCTGGCCTATATGTGCCTCCAGACCCACAGCAATGTGGCTGACTCTTAACTACCCTTTAAGCAATTAGGGATGAGCAATAAATGCTGGTCTAACCAGAGACACTCACATCCCATGAGTTAAAAAGAAATATTATCCATTTGCAATGTGCATAATAGCTGGCAATAAACAATTAGCAGTGGTTCCTGTAACAAACCCCAAATACTTATCAATCAAGTAAAGATGTGTGCAAGTACCAGATTTAAAGCAGGGGCTCAGTGTGTCACATTACACTGGCAACACAGACCCAGACTTGTGTTCCTTTGAGTGTGGAAGATTCAGATGTGTTCCAGTCAAGGCACAAAAGTAAAACACTGCAGATGCTGGAAATCTGAGATTAGAAAGAACAACAAATGCTTGAAAGACTCAATAGGTGAGACAGCATCTGAGGAGAGAGTTAGAAAAATTATTGTATTTTATTCATTATTGTCACATGTACCGAAACACAGTGAAAAGTACTGTTTTGTATGCTATTCAGGCAGATCATATTATACATTAGTACAACAGAGTATTAGACCAGAATGCAGAATACAGTGTTACAGTTACAAATGATATTGAAGGTCAGCGAGGAATAAAAATGAAGTTAAAAGGTTTGGGCTCAAGTGACTCATCTACAGCGTGGGATACCCTCCATATTTAAAACATGCTCTGACAACATAAGATCATCCCAGGACAATTTGTCAAAAGGGAATTTACTCCTTTCTCGGTTTAGCTTTGTTACTGCACATCTACAATGAACGTACAGAGAATCTTTGGGAAGTTCATTTCAAAAAGGCCAGTTGATGTTGGAGTAAAGATTATCATTAAACACTCTAACCATACCATTGTTCTCCAGGCAGAAAGTGATTTTCATTGTTATTTTATGGTAAATGACGGATTGGTACGCTGAGGAAGTGCTGCTCTGCCTGAGGTGCTATTTTTTGGATGAGATGTTAACATGCAAACACCATCTGCCTGTTTGGTAGATATAAAATAAATCCCTTAGAAGGGCAGGGCATTCTCCCCAATGTCTTTAGGCAATATTATCCCTCAATTGAAATCACAAAAGCAGATTGCAAGATTACAGTGACTCAGTGGTCAGCACTGCTGCCTCACAGTGCCAGGAACCTGGGTTTGATTCCAATGACTGTCTGTGTGGAGTTTGCGCATTCTTCCTGTGTCTGCACGGGTTTCCTCCGGGTGCTCCAGTTTTCTCCTACAGTCTAAAGATGTGCAGGTTAGGTGAATTGGCCATGCTAAATTGCTCATAGTGGTAGGTGCATTAGTCAGAGGGAAATGGGTCTAGGTGGGCTACTCTTCTGATGGTTTAGATTTGATTCCCTATAGTGTGGAAACAGGCCCTTCGGCCCAACCAGTCCACACTGACCCTCCGAAGAGTAACCCACCCAGACCCATTTCCCTCTGACTAATGCACCTAACACTACAGGTTATTTAGCATGGCCAATTCACCCTAACCTGCACATCTTTGGGCTGTGGGAGGAAACCCACGCAGGCACGGGGAGAATCTGCAAACTCCGCACAGACAGTCACCCAAGGCTGGAATCGAACGTGGGCCCCGGGTGCTGTGAGGCAGCGTTGCTAACCACTGAGCCACCTTGCTGCCCAAACCAAACGCCCCAGATGGGTCAGTATGGACTTGTCAGGCTGAAGAGCCTGCTTCCACACTGTAGGGAATCTAATCTAATCTGAAAAAAAGAGATTTGTGGATTGTCTCCGAGATGGCTTTTTGGAGCAGTTGGATTTAGTGTTGTGCAATGAGGTAGACTTGATTAGACTTGATAAGGGAGCTTAAGGTGAAGGAACCCTTAGGAGGCAGTTACCATAATATGACTGAATTTATTCTGCAGTTGAGGGGGAGAAGCTAGAATCAGAGGTAACGATATTATGGCTAAATAAAGGCAGCCACAGAGACATGAAGGAGGAGCTGGGTAGAATTGATTGGGAGAGGAGCCGAGCAGCAAAGACAGTGGAACAGAAATGGCAGGAGTTTCTGTGAGTAATTCGGGAGACACAGCAGAGCTTCATCCCGAGAGAAAAGAAGCATGGTACAGGGAGGATGAGGCAACCATGGCTGATGAGGGAAGTCAGGGTCAGCATAAAAGCAAAAGAGAAAGCATATAATGTGACGAAGGACAGTGGGAAACCAGGGGATTGTGAAGCTTACAAAAACCAACAGAGAGCAACAAAAAAAGAAATAAGGAGGGAGAAGATTAAATATCTCCTAGTAAGCTAGCCAGTAACATAAAGGAAGACTGTAAGAGTTTCTTTAGATATATAAAGGTCAAAAGAGAGGCAAAAATGGACATTGGGCCACTAGAAAATGACGCTAGAGGGATAGAAGTTAGAAAGAAGGAAATGGATGAGGAAATGGATTAGTGGGCGGCATGGTAGCACAATGGTTAGCACTGCTGCCTCACAATGCCAGAGACCCAGGTTCAATTCCCGCCTCAGGTCTCTGTGTGAAGTTTGCACATTCTCCCCGTGTATGCGTGGGTTTCCTCTGGGTGCTCCGGTTTCTCTCCCACAGTTAGGTGAATTGGCCATGCTAAATTGTCCGTAGTGTTAGGTGAAGGAGTAAATGTAGGGGAATGGATCTGGGTGGGTTGCACTTTGGTGGGTCAGTGTGGACTTGTTGGGCCGAAGTGTCTGTTTCCACACTGTAAGTAATCTAATCTAAACTAAATAATTACTTTGCGTCAGTCTTCACAGTGAAAGAGATGGGTAATATCCCAAGAATTCAAAAGAGTGAGGGGGCAGAGCAGAATATGGAGGCCATCACCAAGGAGAAGGTGCTAGAAAAACTGAAGCACCTAAAAGTGGATTAATCACCTGGAACAGATGGACTACATCCCAACGTTATAAGAGAGATAGCTCAAGAGATAGTAGTGGTGATCTTTCAGGTCTCGCTTGAGTCAGGGAGGCTTCCAGAGAACTAGAAAATTACTAACATGTTTAAAAGGGAGTAAGGCAAAAGACGGAAAATTATAGACCACTTAGCCTTGGTCATGGGTAAGACATTGGAATCCATTGTGAAGGATGAGATTTCTGAATACTTGGGAAAGTGTATGATAAAATAGGGCAAAGCCATCATGGTTTCATCAAGGAGAGGTCATGCTTGACAAATCTGTCAGAGTTCTTTGAAGAGGTGGCACGATGGCCCAGTGGTTATCACTGCTCCCTCACAGCAACAGGGACCTGGGTTAGATTCCAGCCTTGGGCAGCTGTCTGTGTGGGGTTTGCTCATTCTCCTATTGTCTGCGTGAGTTTCCCCTTGTGCTCTGGTTTCCTCCCACAGTCCAAAGATGTGCAGGTCAGGTGAATTGGCCATGCTAAATTGCCCCAGTGTTAGGTGCACTACTCAGATGAAAATGGGTCTGGGTAGGTTAGTGTGGACTGTTGGGCCAAATGGCCTGTTTCATTCTGTAGGGAACCTAATCTAAAGTAATGAGCATGTTAGACTAAGGAGAGCCAATGGATGCTATCTATCTGGACTTCAAGAAGGCCTTTGACAAGGTGCCTCACAGGAGGCTACTGAGTAAGATAGGGTCCCGTGGTGTTAGATACAAGGTACTAGCATGGATAGAAACTTGGCTGTCTGGCAAAAAGCAGAGAGCGTGGATAAAAGAATCTTTCTGAGGATGGCAGCCAGTGACAAGTGGTGCATTGCAAGGCTCAGTGTTGGGACTACAATATTTCACTTTATACATTAATGATCAAAACAAAGGAACTGCAGATGGCACAAAATATGTAGAGGGACAGGTAGCATTGAGGAGGCAGGAGGATTTAGGCAGGTTTAGAGAGTGGGCAAAGAAGTGGCAAATGGAGTAAAATGTGGGAAAGTGTGAGGTCATGCACTTTGGTTGGAAGAATAGAGGCTGGGACTACTTTCTAAATGGGGAGAAAATTTAGAAGTCTGAAATGCAATGAGACTTGGGAGTTCTAGTCCAGGATTCTCTCAAGGTAAACTTGCAGGTTAAGTTAGTACTTAGGAAGGAAAGTGCAGTGATGGCATTTATTTTGAGAGGACTTGAATATAAAAGCAGGGATGTACGTCTGAGGCTCTATAAGGCTCTGGTCAGGCCACGTTGTGTGCAGTTTTGGACCCCATATCTCAGGAAGGATGTATTGGGCCTGGAGCATGTTCAGAGGAGGTTCACGAGAATGGTCTCAAGAATGAAAAGCTTAACATATGAGGAATGGTTGTGGAATTTAGAAGGATGGGGGGGGGGAGCAGGATCTAATTGAAACTTACAGAATACTGAAGAGCCTGAACAGAGTAGATGTTGGGAAGATGTTGGTAGGAGAGACTAGGACCCAAGGTCACAGCCTTAGACTAAAGGGAAGATTTTTTAGAACATAGATAAGGAGTAACTTCTACAGCCAGTCTGTGGTGAATCTATGGAATTCACTGCCACAGAAGATGGGAGGCCAAGTCATTGAGTGTATTTAAGACTGAGATAGATAAGCTCGTGATTGTCGAGGGGATCAAAGGGTATGGGGAGAAAGCGGGAGAATGAAGTTGAGAAATGTATCAGCCATGATTGAATGGTGGAGCAGCCTCAATGGGCTGAATGGTCTAACTTCTGCTCCTACGTCATATGGTCTTATTAGCTGGTTACTAGCCATTGCTATTTCAAGGAGCTTCCTGTATGTAAATTGGCTGTCACATTTCCAGAAATGCAACAGCAACTATACTTCAATGGTATTTCATTGGCAGGAAAGAGACTATGAGACATTACATGGACATAAAAGGTGCTATGTACATGCAAGCCTTGATGTTTACCTATTGTCTGTAGACCCCTCATGAATTCCAATACTCTGTCAAATCTCAACTAAACCCTGGATGGAGAACATCCCCAGCTTATCCATAAATGAAGTTCCTCATGCTCAAATCCGTAAATCTTTTCTGGGCCCTCTCTGAATCCCAGGCACCTTCATGTTGATCCATGTTTGGTAAAGGTTCATAGGCTCCTCTTATGATTGTCACCAAAGGTTCAAAGGATAGAGTAGCCTTGATCCACCAAATGGCCAACTCACAGTGGACAGGATCAGGCCCACTTCACCACACCAGATAACTCCTTATAATGAGCAACCCTTCTCTACCTGCCAAACTAGTTACCTAATTCTCAGAGTACTGATAATAAATGTTATTCTTGAAGGTTAGAACGTGTCTGATCTTGGTGGGAATCAGTTTACTGAAGTCTCCAGTGAGGCAGCGTTTCAGAAGCTGGGCATCACTCTCAAATTTCCAATGGATTTTTGTTGATTGTAATGAATGTGATTGAAGTATGCAAGACCGTGATTAGACTATTCAGCCCATTACATCTGCTCCACCATCCAAACATGGCTGATGTGTTTCTCAACCCCATTCTCCTGCCTTCTCCCTGTAACCCTTGATCCATTTTCCAATCAAGAATCTATATATCTCTGTCTTAAATACACTCAATGACTTGCCCTCCACAGCACTCGAATCCACAGATTCACCACCCTCTGGTTGAAGAAACCCCTCCTCATCTCAGTTCTGAAGGCTGAGGCTGTGCCAGAGTCTCTGCTACTAGCAGAAACATTTTATCCTTGTCCACTTTGTCCAGCACTCTCAGTATTCTGTAAGTTTCAATGAGGTCCCCCCTCTCATTATTCTAAACTGCACAGGCCCAGAGTCCTCAAGCATTTCATCCCTGGGATCATTCTTGTAAACCTCCTCTGGATCCCCTCCAACAACAGCACATTGTTTCTTATTTGTGAGGCCCAAAACTGCTCACATTGTTTCTCATCAGTTCACTTCTGCTGTTATATTCTAGACTTCTTGATATGAATGCTAACATTACATTTGCCTTCCTAAATGCCAACTGAACTTATGTATTAACTCTAAGAGAATCCTCAACTAGGACTCTCAAATCCCTCTGTGCTTCAGATTTCCGAAACCTTTCCCATTTAGAAAATAGTCCATGCCTCCATTCTTCCTCCCAATAATCACACACTTCCCCACATTGTATTCCATCGGCCACTTCTTTGTCCACTTGCCTAGGTTGTCCAAGTCCTTTGCAACATAGAACATTAAAGCGCAGCATAGGTCCTTCGGCCCTCGATGCTGCATTGACCTGTGGAACCAACCTGAAGCCTATCTATCCTACACCATTCCATTTTCATCCATATGTTTATCCAATGACCATTTAAATGCTCTTAAAGTTGGCGAGTCCACTATTGTACTTCCTCACATTTCCTGCCCCGTTTCCACTCACTTCCTGCTTCCTCACATTTCCTGTCCCTCCGCCTACCTTTGTGTCATCTGCAAACATAGCAACAATGGCCTCAGTTCCTTCAGTAATGTAGAATGTGAATAGTTGTGGTTCCAGACAGACTCCTGTGAAACTCCACTAGTCATCAGCTGCCATCCTGAAAAAAACCCATTTATGCCGACTCTCTGCAATAAGATGCTGAATGGTCTGAACAAGGTGGTTAGGGGAAGGATGCTTCTGTTTGTGGGTCAGTCCCGAACAAAGGGGCACTGTTTTACAATTAGATTGAAGCTTTCTCTCTCAGAGGGTTGTGTGACTTTGGAACTCTTTGCCTCAGAAGTTGGTGAAGATGGAGTCATTACATGTTTTTTTAAGGCTGTAAGATGTAAGAGTAAAAACAGGCCATCAGTGAGATCATGGCTGATCTGATCATCCTCAACTCCACATTTCTGCCTCTTCCCCATAATCCTTGATTCCCTTACTGATTAAAAATCTAACTCATCAGCTTTAAATATATTTAATGACACAGCATTGATAGCCTTCTGTGGTGAAGAATACCACAGATTCGCTCCCCTCTGAGCAAATAAATTCTCCTCATCTCTGTCTTCAATGGGCTACCCCTTAGTCTGAGATGAGGAAATTTCAACAGGGATAGATAGATTCTCATGAGGCATGGGTTATCTTCATAGAATCCCTGCTGTGTGAAAACAGGCCCTTCAGCCCAATCGAGGAGAAAGTGAGGACTGCAGATGCTGGAGATCAGAGCTGAAAATGTGTTGCTGGAAAAGCACAGCAGGTCAGGCAGCATCCAAGGAACAGGAGATTCGACGTTTCGGGCATCAGCCCTTCTTCAGGAATGAGGAAAGTGTGTCCAGCAGGCTAAGATAAAAGGTAGGGAGGAGGGACTTAGGGGAGGGGCGTTGGAAATGCGATAGGTGGAAGGATGTCAAGGTGAGGGTGACAGGCTGGAGTGGGGTGGGGGCGGAGAGGTCAGGAAGAAGATTGCAGGTTAGGAGGGCGGTGCTGAGTTCGAGGGATTTGACTGAGACAAGGTGGGGGGAGGGGAAATGAGGAAACTGGAGAAATCTGAGTTCATCCCTTGTGGTTGGAGGGTTCCCAGGCGGAAGATGAGGCACTCTTCCTCCAACTGTCGTGTTGTTATGGTCTGGCGATGGAGGAGTCCAAGGACCTGCATGTCCTTGGTGGAGTGGGAGGGGGAGTTGAAGTGTTGAGCCACGGGGTGGTTGGGTTGGTTGGTTGGAGGAAGAGTGCCTCATCTTCCACCTAGGAACCCTCCAACCACAAGGGACGAACTCAGATTTCTCCGTTTCCTCATTTCCCCTCCCCCCACCTTGTCTCAGTCTAATTCCTCAAACTCAGCACCGCCTTCCTAACCTGCAATCTTCTTCCTGACCTCTCCGCCCCCACCCCACTCCGGCCTATCACCCTCACCTTGACCTCCTTCCACCTATCCCACCTCCATCGCCCCTCCCCCAAGTCCCTCCTCCCTACCTTTTATCTTAGCCTGCTGGACACACTTTCCTCATTCCTGATGAACAGCTTATGCCCGAAACATCGAATCTCCTGTTCCTTTGGATGCTGCCTGACCTGCTGCGCTTTTCCAGCAACACATTTTCAGCACCTTCAGCCCAATCAACCTTCCAAAGAGTATCCCATCCAAACCCATTCCCCAATATTTACCCCTGATTAATCCACCTAACCTACACATCCCTGAAAACTATGGGCAATTTCCAATGGGCGGCACGGTGGCACAGTGGTTAGCACTGCTGCCTCACAGCGCCTGAGACCCGGGTTCAATTCCCGACTCAGACAACTGACTGTGTGGAGTTTGCACGTTCTCCCCGTGTCTGCGTGGGTTTCCTCCGGGTGCTCCGGTTTCCTCCCACAGTCCAAAGATGTGCGGGTCAGGAGAATTGGCCATGCTAAATTGCCCGTAGTGTTAGGTAAGGGGTAAATGTAGGGGTCTGGGTGGGTTGTGCTTCGGCGGGTCGGTGTGGACTTGTTGGGCCGAAGGACCTGTTTCCACACTGTAAGTAATCTAATCTAATCCACCCAAACTGCACATCTTTAGATTGTGGGAAGAAACCAGAGCACCCGGAGGAAACTCACAGGCACACGGGAGAATGCGCAAGCTCCAGACAGACAGTTGCCTGAGGCTGGAATCAAACCCAGGTCCCTGGCACCGTGAGGCAACCGTGCTAACCACTGAGCCACTGGTGTCAAGATGGCAATGTGGAAATCAAACACAGATAGAGTGGCCATGGTCTTATTGATAGTGGAACAGGCTCAAGGGGGCTGAATGGCCTACTCCTATTCCAATTTCATATGTTTGTCTATTCTCACTACCTGATTCTATCCTTCAAGTTAGAAATTGAAACCCAGGAAGGCAACGTGAGGGTGTGAACATTGAATAGATTCATATGACAAGCCTTAGTTTCTAAATTTAAATACAGACATTATCTCATTTATATTAATTAAATTTATTCTAAGCTACTAAGGTAGCAGACGGGGATGTTAACCCAATGTATTTTTCAATTTAAATTCACAGGATGTGGATATCACTGGTTAAATCAGCGTTGCTCCTTCATTCGTAATTATTCCTTGATGAGGTCATGGTGGTGGTGGTGGTGGTGAGGGTCAGTGTATACTTGGATAAAATGTTCAGATATAGGTAGTTGTTTGGCCGTGCAGAATTTGAGGAAGTTTCAACAATATTCAGAAATCAGGGAATTTAAAGGGATGAGGTTTTTCTAACTCTGGGTCACAAAAAGTGTGGTTCTAGAAAAGCACAGCAGGTCAGGCAGCATCCAAGGTGCAGGAAAGTCGATGTTTTGGGCATACGCCCTTCAGGAGGACTCTCCTGCTCCTCGGATGCTGCCTGACCTGCTGTGCTTTTCCAATGCCACACTTTTTGATGCTGATCTCCAGCATCTGCAGTCCTCACTTTCTCCTAGTTAGGTTCCACCAGCCCAGGCACAGGGTACACCAGTGCTGCACTGACCCAGGCAATGTCTCCTGGATGTTTTGTTCAGACACATTTGAGATACATTCCTGAGGGGAATGTGGGGGTGCATCCAGAGAATGCCACGAAACATGCCAAAGCTCACTGATAATCCACCCTGCCAAATCCACGCTTACCAATCTCGTAGCTCAGGAGAACAGTCATTTCAACAACCCACCATCCTCTTCGCTCAACCTCATTTCTCCATCCTACTCTCCCATCCTCAGTTTCCCCATCCCTCTTCCTCAGTTCTCTCCCTCACTCTTGGTCTCCCACCCTCAGTTTTCCTCTCCCCCTTCTCCATCCTTGGTATCTCCTTTCTCTTCTCCTCACTCTTAGTTTCTCCTCTCTCACCCTCGGTTTCCAACTCCCCTACCTTCAGTATCTCCCCCTACCCCTCCCCCAACCTCAGTTCCCCTCTCCCTCACCCTTGGTTTCCCAATCCCCTACCTTCAGGTTCCCAATTCCCCAGCATTCAGTTTACCTCTCCCACACCCTTGGTACCTCCCTTCCCCACCCTCAGTTTCCTTCTCCCTCACCCTCAGTAACCCCCCTCCTCCACCCTGGCTATTTCCCTCCCTCACCCTCAGTATCTCCCTCCCACATTCTCCACTCTTCAAATCACTTTGCCCACCCTTGATCCCCCCTCCCTCAGTTTCTCCCCTCCCTCGGTTTTTCTTTCCCTCAGTTTCACCCTCTCATCCTTGCACAGGTTTCAAGAGAGAAGGAGGGGTGTGACCATAGTAGGTGAGGATGAGAATTTTGAAAGTATGGGTCAGGCTGCCCGTCAGGTCAGAGACCACAGCAGCTCAGGACATGGGCTACAGAGTATTGGCTGAGCCTGAGAGACCAGCTGAGAGGGTACGGAATAATTGGGCATGGCAATGGGAGACTTGGTATGGAGAAACAGGTGAGCTGATGCCAGACATAGCTCACCAGTTGATGTAGGCAGCAGAGATGAGGTGGCAAACACACCTTGTCAAATAAGATGGCAAAGTTAAAAGGTGCTTAGTTGACCCTCGGAGAGTGGCGTGGGAGAGAGGTGGAGTTACTGGCTGGTTAATAGAGATTTTACATTGATTAGCATAAATGCCTAAGAGTGCCATGGACCCAAGTTCGATTCCACCCTTAGGTGACAGTCTGTGTAGAGTTTGCATGTTCTCCCTGTGTCTGCGTGGGTTTCCTTCGGGTGTTCCGGTTTCCTCCCACAGCCTAAATATGTGCAGATTAGGTGGATTGGCCGTGCTAAATTGCCCTGTAGTGTCCTGGGATGTGCAGGCTAAATGGGTTAGCCATGGGAAGTATAGGGTTATGGGGATAGTGAGGGGGCTGAGTCTGGGTGGGATGCTCTTCAGAGATCAGTGTGAAATCAATGGACTGAATGGCCTCTTTCTAGACTGTGGGGATTCTATGATTCCTTGCCAAGTGCCTTTGCTCCTTGATCTCATTGCGTTCCCAGAATCAGACTAACAACCTGTCTGTGACTCCCAGTGTGTGGCACGCAGTCTGTGGAGAAATTGTGGACCGCAGATGCTAGAGTCAGAGTCGAAAAGTGTAGTGCTGAAAAAGCACGTCAGCCTAGTCTGTGGCACCATCCAGAATGTTCAAAGTCTGCATCCAACATGTGGAGCCTAAAACAGGCCATTCTGCACCCAACCACTGAAGAAAACAAGGGGCATGGTTGAGGTGACAGTGGGATGTGTTAGACCAGAAACATTGACACTGTTTCTCCCCCCACAGATACTGCCAAAGGAGACTTTTCTGATTTGATTTCTGATTGCCTGCATCCATAGCATTTTGCTTCCATAACAATTGAGTGGAAACAATATTTCAGTGAGCAAGTATTTAATTTATGGAACAGGCCCCCTAGGGAGATAATGGAAGCTAATAGTATTGATTCATTAAATGTAAATTAGATACATTTCTCTCAGAAATTATCATTTTAGGATAAAGTCAATGAGTAATTTTAGATGTGACATGTGATGTGTGAACATGCTCTGGAGGAACAGTGACTTTGAAACTATTTTTCCCAAAACGCTACCTGAGCGAGATTCTACTCAGCATATGCCTGGATCTCTTATAGAACATAGAATATAGAACATAGAAAAATACAGCGCAGTACAGGCCCTTTGGCCCTCGATGTTGCGCCGATCCAAGCCCAACTAACCTACACTAGCCCACTATCCTCCATATGCCTATCCAATGCCCGTTTAAATGCCCATAAAGAGGGAGAGTCCACCACTGCTACTGGCAGGGCATTCCATGAACTCACGACTCGCTGAGTAAAGAATCTATCCCTAACATCTGTCCTATACCAACCACCCCTTAATTTAAAGCTATGCCCCCTCATAATAGCTGACTCCATACGTGGAAAAATGTTCTCATGGTCAACCCTATCTAAATCCCTAGTCATCTTGTACACCTCTATCAAGTCACCCCTAAACCTTCTTTTCTCCAATGAAAACAGCCCCAAGTGCCTCAGCCTTTCCTCATACGATCTTCCTACCATACCAGGCAACATCCTGGTAAACCTCCTCTGCACCCATTCTAGTGCCTCCACATCCTTCCTAGCATGGTGACCAAAACTGCACACAATACTCCAAATGCGGCCGCACCAGAGTCTTATACAACTGCAACATGACCTCAGCACTCCGGAACTCAATTCCTCTACCAATAAAAGCCAGTACGCCATATGCCTTCTTCACAGCACTATTTACCTGGGTGGCAACTTTCAGAGATCTGTGTACATGGACACCAAGATCCCACTGCTCATCCACACTACCATGTATCCGACCATTAGCCCAGTACCCCATCTTCTTGTTACTCTTACCAAAGTGAATCACTTCACACTTAGCTACATTGAACCCCATTTGCCACCTTTCTGCCCAGCTCTGCAGCTTATCTATATCCCGCTGTAACCTGCCACATCCTTCCTCACTGTCAACAACTCCACCAACTTTCGTATCATCCGCAAATTTGCTCACCCAACCTTCTAGCCCCTCCTCCAGGTCATTTATAAAAATGACTAACAGCAATGGTCCCAAAACAGATCCTTGCGGAACACCGCTAGTAACTGCACTCCAAGATGAACCTTTACCATCAACTACTACTCTCTGTCTTCTTCCAGCCAGCCAATTCCTAATCCAAGCCTCCAACTCACCCTCAATGCCATACCTCCGTAGTTTTTGCAGTAGCCTACCATGGGGAACCTTATCAAACGCCTTACTAAAATCCATGTACACCACATCTACCGCTTTACCCTTGTCCACCTCCTTGGTCACCTTCTCAAAGAATTCAATAAGGTTTGTGAGGCACAACCTGCCCTTCACAAAACCATGCTGACTATCTTTGATCACATTATTCCTATCCAGATGTTCATAAATCCTATCCCTTACAATTCTCTCTAAGACTTTGCCCACAACAGAAGTGAGACTCACCAGCCTATAGTTACTAGGGTTATCCCTACTCCCCTTCTTGAACAAGGGAACCACATTTGCTATTCTCCAGTCTTCTGGCACTATTCCTGTAGACAACGAGGACATAAAAATCAAGGCCAATGGCTCTGCAATCTCTCCCCTTGCTTCCCAGAGAATCCTAGGATAAATGCCATTAGGCCCAGGGGACTTATCTATTTTCACCCTTTCCAGAATTTCCAACACCTCTTGCATACATACCTCAAAGCCATCCATTCTAATTAATTGTGACTCAATATTCACATCGGCAACAATGTCCTGTTCCTGAGTGAATACTGACAAAAAGTATTCATTCAGTGCCTCCTCAATCTCTTCAGCCTCCACACGCAACTTCCCACTACTATCCTTGACTGGACCTATTCCTACTCTAGTCATTCTTTTATTCCTGACATACCTATAGAAAGCCTTTGGGTTTTCCCTAATCCTACCAACTAAGGACTTTTCATGTCCCCTCTTTGCTGCTCTTAGCTCTCTCTTTAGATCCTTCCTGGCTACCTTATAACTCTCAATCGCCCCAATTGAACCTTCACGCCTCATCTTTACATAGGCCGCCCTCTTCCCTTTAACAAGAGATTCCAATTCCTTATTAAACCACGGCTCCCTCACACGACCCTTTCTGCCCTGCCTGACAGGTACATACTTATCAAGGACACTCAATAGTTGCTTCTTGAACAAGCTCCACATATCGATTGTGCCCTTCCCTTGAAGCCTACTTTGCCAAGCCATGCATCCTAAGTCATGCCTCACCGCATCATAATTTCCCTGCCCCCAGCTATAACTCTAGCCCTGCAGTGCACACTTATCCCTCTCCATCACTAAAGTAAAAGTCACCGAATTGTAGTCACTGTCCCCAAAGTGCTCACCTACCTCCAATTCTAACACCTGGCCTGGTTCGTTACCCAGAACCAAATCCAGTATGGCCTCACCTCTTGTTGGCCTGTCTACATATTGTGTCAGGAAACCCTCCTGCACACATTGGACAAACACCGACCCATCTAACGTACTCGAGCTATAGCTTTCCCAGTCAATATCTGGAAAGTTAAAGTCCCCCATAACAACCACTCTATTACTTTCATTCTTCTCCTGAATCATCCTCGCAATCCTTTCTTTTATGTCTCTAGGACTATTAGGAGGCCTGTAGAAAACTCTTAACAGGGTGACCTCACCTTTCCTATTTCTAACCTCAGCCCAAACTATCTCAGATGGCGAGTCTTCATCCATCGCCCTTTCCACCACTGTAATACTATCTTTGACAAGCAATGCCACACCTCCCCCTCTTTTACCCCCACCTCTGACCCTACTAAAACATTTAAACCCTGGAACCTGCAACAGCCAATCCTGTCCCTGTTCTACCCATGTCTCCGTAATAGCCATAATATCGAAATCCCAGGTACCAACCCACGCTGCAAGTTCACCTACCTTATTTCGTATACTTCTCGCATTGAAGTATACACAGTTCAAGCCACCTTCCTGTTTACAGGCACCCTCCTTCGAGATTGATGCCATGTTCCTAACCTCCCTACACTCCAGGTCCTGTACCCTAAAGCTACAGTCTAGGTTCCCATGCCCCTGCAGAGTTAGTTTAAACCCCCCCCAAAGAGCACTAGCAAACCTCCCCCCAAGGATACTGGTGCCCCTCAGGTTCAGGTGTAGACCATTCTGTTTATAGAGGTCCCACCTTCCCCAGAAAGAACCCCAGTTATCCAGATACCGGAATCCCTACCTCCTGCACCATCCCTGTAGCCATGCATTTACATGCTCTCTCTCCCTATTCCTCGACTCTCTATCACGTGGCACGGGTAACAAATCAGAGACAACAACTCTGTTTGTTCTAACTCTGAGCTTCCAACCTAGCTCCCTGAAAGCCTGCCTAACATCCTCATCCCTCTTCCTACCTATGTCGTTGGTGCCAATGTGGACCACGACTTCGGGCTGCTCCCCCTCCCCCTTCAGGACCTGGAAAACACGATCAGAGATATCACGTACCCTTGCACCTGGGAGGCAACACACCAAACGTGAGTCTCTCTCACCCCCACAAAACCGCCTATCTGTGCCCCGAACTATCGGGTCCCCAATAACTATTGCTCTGCTCTTCTCCACCCTTCCCTCCTGAGCAACGGAGACAGGCTCCGTGCCAGAGGCCTGACCCCCATTGCTTACCCCTGGTAAGTCGTCTCCCCCACAAGTATCCAAAATGGTATACTTGTTCTTGAGGGGAACGGCCACAGGGGGTCCCTGCACTGGCTGCTTCCTCCCAGTCCCCCTCACTGTCACCCATCTGTCTGCAATCTTTGGAGTTACTACTTCCCTAAAGCTCCAACATATGACCCCCTCTGCCTCCCGAATGATCCTAAATTCATCCAACTTCTTGTGAACTCATTAACAAAAACTGATGTTTCTGATTAGTCTTGGTATCACGTGACTGCCAAAATAGCGAAACAGATTACATAAATCTTAGTCTTTTTTTAACTCTGACCATTGATGGGTACCATCGAAAAGATACACTGTGGCAATTCCCTTTAGGTTCCTTAGACAGCACTTTGAAAATCCATGATCTCTACCATGTCGAAGGACAAGGGCAGAAAATGTATGGGAAGACAACTCTCTGCAAGTTCCCCTCCAAGCTACTCACCATCCTGACTTCGAAATATATTGCTGTTCCTTCACTGTTGCTGGGTCAAAATCCTGGGTTCTTCCTTCTTAACAGCGTGTGTGTGGACTTCATTTGTTCCTTATTCTTCCACGAGATGTGGGTATTGTTGGTAAGGCCTGCATTTGTTGCCTGTTCCTAACAGCCCCTTGAACTAAGTGGCATGGTGGCTATTTCAGAGGACAATGAAGAATCATCCACATTGATGTCTATCAGTACTTGGGCATCAGCAGCTCAAGATGGTGGCTTGGTGGTTAGCACTGCTGCCTCACAGGTCCAGGGATCCCGGTTCAATTCCACCCTTGGGCAGCAGTCTGCGTGGTTTCCTCTGGGTGCTTCGGTTTCCTCCCACGGTCCAGAGATGTGCAGGTTAGATGAATTGGCCGTGCTAAGCTGCTCATAGTGTCCAGGGATGTTCAGGCTACGTGGATTAGCCATGGTAATACCCCATACAGGTTTATGGGGAGGGAGGAGCTGGAATGCTCTTTAGAGTGTCAGTCCAGACTTGATGCACTAAATAGTCTCTTCCTGCACCGTAGGAATTCTAAGGCACTCGGGCACTAAGGCACCTTCCAAAGGGCAATTAGGGATGGGCAATAAATGACGGCCCTGCAGTGACACCCACATCCTGTGAATGACTGAAGATCCAAATCAGCAGATTTTGAAAAGATATTAGGAAACCAGATGGATTTTTATGACAATTGCTGATAATTTCATGGTCATCGCCAATAAAACAAGTGTTGTAATTACAGGCTTATTAATTGAATTGAAATTCCACCAGCTGCATTCCCTACCAGCTGTAGGATTTAAACCTGAATCCCCAGCCTGAGTCTTTGCATTCATCATCCAGTGGTGCTAGAACTCACTGCCTTCCGATGCTAACTGAATGCTAATGTTTGGAATATGGCATCTGGAAGATAGGCAAAAGAGAGCATAACATCTTCAGACTGTGGATAAAATGTTGGAAAGGTTTATAAGAGATAGGGTTTATAACCATAAAGAGAGGAATAAAGCTGATTAGGAGTAGTCAATACAGTTTTGTGCAGGGTAGGGCGTGCCTCACAAATCTTACTGAGTTCTTTGAGATGGTGACTAAACAGATGGATGAGAGTAAAGCTGTTGGTGTGGTGTATATGGATTTCAGTAAAGTGTTTGATAAAGTTCCCCATGGTAGGTTATTGCACAAAATATGGAGGCATAGGAATTGAGGGTGATTTAGCAGTTTGGATCAGAAATTGACTAATTGTAAGGAGACAGAGGATTGAGGTTGATGGGAAATGGTCATCCTGGAGTTCTGTTACTAGTGGTGAACCGCAAGGATCTGCTTTAGGGCCATTAATGTTTGTCATTTTTTTTTAAATGACCAAGACGAGGGCATAGAAGGATGGGTTAGTAAATTTGTGAATGACCCTAATATCAGTTGAGTTGTGGATAGTGATGAAGGATGTTGCATGTTACAGAGGGACATAGATAAGCTGCAGAGCTGGACTGAGAGGTGGCAAATGGAGTTTAATGCAGAAAGGTGTGAGGTTAGTCACTTTCAGATTGTCCACGACATCATTAAAACCACCTCCCCAATTCAGCACCCACAATCCGTCCGCTGCTTAAACTTTCATCAGTGCCTTCCCTATCACCTAGACTGAACCAAACACCCCATTGATAAAATACATAACCTTGGCCAGTCCTGAGTGCACCCAAACCCTGACTGCCCAGATGCTGGCCTCTTTCAGTCATAAATGAATGATTTATTGCCTCATTTCTCGAGGGGGATACAGTGAAACATGTTCTGTTGCCACAATCTGGTGCCATTTTAAGGTACAAAGGATAAAAAGAAAATACTTAAATACAGTCCACATTCGTCAGCAATGTCCCAAACACGGCTCCAGGACTCATGTAAGTCCCCTGCGTCAGGCTGACCTAACCAGCAGCTCCCCATTTGGGCAGCGATGCCACCTCTGCCAAGCTCTCCATGCTCCGGGCCTACTGCAGTCAAGAGTTCCCGTTCCCCCACAACTGCAGCCTACACCTTGCTGTCATTCTAGGAGTCCATGCATCAGGTCTCCAAAGCCAGGAGCTCCCGCTCCAGTCTCCCTGCGATGACAGGAAGGTGTAAAAAAGAAAAAGAAAAGTAATGCAAAGGTGGGGGGAAAGAGAGAAAGATTGAGAGAATGCATCTGGCTTGGAGTGGACAGGATCAGCAGCCTGAACACCACCGACCATGCCTGTGCTGCCATCTTGAATCATCACCCCTGTGCTTGCTAACCTATGTTGGCTTCTGGTCCATTATTGTCTCAATTCTGAAATTCTCATTCTTATTATCAACTACTCTCCCATAGTTCACCCCTTCCTATCTCTGACATATCATCTATCCCAAAAGCCAGTTTCACACTCCTTGCAGTTCTGAATTCCAGAGCTATCTAATTTTGGGCCCTCACCACTAGAGTTCATGTTAGACCTTTGAGTCCCTTTAAGACTGATTTTTCTTTCAAATATATCCAACATAACATGAGGCCTCACATAATGGTTTCTCCAGCAGTTGCTTCCCTTTCCCGGACATAAACAATTGTTTTAATACAATGGCAAAAGGTGAATTCAAATTTATGCTTATGTTCCCGCTAAGTCACTGATGTCTGGCTCTCCAACTTGTTTAGGAACTTACAATGGAGGCGGACAAGGGGGTAACAGTTATTCTCTCCGATGCAGAAGGGAGAAGGATTCAGGGATGTGGTTGGCACATCACAGATTGCCAGTCCCAAAAGTGCTCAGAGAAAGAGGACAGTCCTTGCAAGGGTTACGGTTAGGGAGCTGTCTTCTTCAGATAGAAGATGGAATAGAAGAGATGCTTTCCAGGGAAGAATTTCCTAGCATTTCTGTTGGAGAGCAAGAAACTGCCTCTAGGCATATAGTAAGAATCTTAGCACCCTGTGCCAACTACCTGTTAATCCTTTAGTTTCAGTGAACCATCCTGAATTGTTGCAGATTGTGTACTTATTGTTTAATTAACTAACATACTGTATCTAAATTGCTGCGGCTTAACAAATTTAATAATCTATCTGAAAATTCCTTTAAAATGGTCGATGACCTTTTGCTTTAAGCTAATGTTTTCACAAACCCCTAAAATCTAACAGCCTGGCTTTCAGCCTTAAACCTAAAAAATACTCTTCCTAAACAACTCCACCTCAGTCCCAGACAAAGATAGGGATTGCTGGAAAAGCTCAGCTGGTATAGCAGCACCTGCGAAAAGAAATCAGAGTTAACATTTCGGGTCAAGTGACCCTCCCTTAGAATCTCAGTGCCTCTATTTTGTCCTCATAAGACCCACCTTACAACCTATGGATTTGACCGGGCATCTGCCCTGATGTGTCCTTATGTGGTCAAATGTTATTCCTGTAAAGTGCTTTGGGACTGCTCACTGCAGTAACGGTGCTACATCAATGCAGGCTGTTGTTGGTCAGAGCACAAATGTCAGACATAGGTTGGGCTGAATGGCCCATTTTTTGTGCTGTAAATCCTATCTAATTTTATCAAATTCTGTACAAAAGGTCCAGGAGAACAGTTATTTCAAAATCTATGGGAGGCAGATAAATATCTGTTGAGACAAAATTTCTGTTTTTGGCACAATCGAACAACACAGTATAAAAATCTATGAATACAAGACTTTCAGGACACACAGGATTTTCAGATTCTACACAACGTTCTGTCACACAATGCTCTGCAACAGTACCTATTGGGAATATTGAAATTCACAAACATACGCACAGCCATGGCTTAAGTTGATATTCCACTGATAGAATTGCACCAAGTGAATTTGCAATGGTTGCTTTCTTTATTTTTACAGCATCTAGTATTTACGCATGTGTGTTTGCATCAAACAGATGACATTTTTATTATTGGCTTTTCTTCCAGCTCAGTAACAAGTCAGTATCGGTGAAATTTAAGATTGGATGAGTAGCCATCGGTCTGCAAGATGTTCCCAATTGCAGGTCCACCACATACAAGGCACAGAGACAGAAATAGTAAACAGTGAAAGGTCATCGGCCTGAAACCTTAGCCCTGCTTCCCCCTCTGCGGTTGCTGCTTGACCTGGTGGGTGTTTCCAGTATTTTCTGTTCTCACTCCAAACAAACGCTGGCTCTCACACTGCGTGGTTTGTGTCTAGACAAGGGAGAGAGGCACTGCAGCTGCCAACAGACAGGTTTTGTTACACCCTGATCTGATCAGGCTGGTATTCCAGAGAGGGAGAGACAGCAATCTAGGCACTCTTGTATTGTATAAACTGCAGTCTGACAAAGAGAAGGTTTGTTGCATAAGAAATTAAGTGGATTCTGTTCAATCAAGGAAATTTGGCATGGCTAGCATTTATTGCCCATCCCTATGTGGGATATAGGTAAAGTAGCATTACTTCTGCAATCATAATTATTTATGCAAGGTAAATGAACTCACACCAGTGTATAAATGTTTCAGCCAAGAGCTGAGTCAACAAGAATGAAAACTATGTGAAGGAAATGTATAATTGTTTTTGTATTCGCTAAAATGTGCATACAAGAATGAAATGTGCCTGCAAACAATGGTAGATGTTACAGACAAATAGATAAGGTGCTGTGAGGGGAGGGGGTTAAGCTAGATATACCTGTACAAACAGTAGTTATAAGCATATATTTCCCGCTTCTGCAAAAACAAGAACAAACCACAATCAAGAAGTCATGAGGTCATAAGGTCATAACAAGTGTGGGAATCAGATGGTAGTGAAGGAGGATATATCTAGCAATGGACCACAGCAGGATGTGGTCAAACAGCCTTGTGAGGCCAGAAATAAGCATTTAATCATAGACAAGGCCGGATAAGGCAAGAGATAAACAAGAGTAATGGGTGCCGGTCTTAGAGAAGTGGGAGATGTATAAAGGGGAGGAATAATAGAAGGAAAAAATAGGAACGAATTACATAAATATTGTGTACTAGTTGAATTCAGTGTATGTGCGTGACTGCCTTTGTACACAGTAGACACCACACTCTCTCTTGCAAGAGTGAAATAAATGACACTACTGATTCAGATCTTGTCTCGGACTGAAATTATTGAAGTGAGTGAGCTTTGTTTCTCACACCTGTTTGCCCCTTCAGAATGTAGAATGCCCACAGTGTGGAAGCAAGCCTTTAGGCTCATCGAATCCACACCAACCCTCTGAAAAGCATGCTACCCGAACTCACCACAAACCACCCCCCCCCCCCACCCCCCACCCCGCTCCCCCCCAACCTTATCCCTGCATTTCCCACAGCTAACCTACCTAGCCTGCACATCTCTCTGGCCACTATGGGTAATTTAGCATGGCCAATCCACCTAACTTGCACATCTTTGGACTGAGGGAGGAAACTGGAGCACACAGACATAGGAAGAACATGCGAGCTCCACATAGTGGCCCCATTTTGGATTTTGATCCAGCAACACAGAGGTAACGATAATCTATTTCCAAGTCAGGGTGGTGAGTGGTTTGGTAGGGAACTCATCAGTGGTGGTGTTCCCATCTATTTGCTACCCCTGTCCTTCTAGATGGTAGAGCTTACCAGTTTGGAAGGTGTTGTATAAGGAGTCTTGTGTGAGCTGCTGCAGTGACTCTTGTAGATCATAGAATCATTGAATTCCAACAATGGAAAAGCAGTCTGTCAGTCCACACTGATTCTCTGAAGAGCATCCCACCCAGATCTAACCCCCATCCCCATCCCATCATCCTACATATCCCATGACTAATTCCCCCTAGCCTGCACATCCCTAGACGCTATGGGTAATTTACGTGGCCAATCCATATAACCTGCACATCTTTGGTAGATGGTACACAATGCTGCCACTGGGCATTGTCAGTATCAGCATTGAATGACGAAGGTAATGGATGGGGTGCTAAACATACGGGCTACTTTGACCTGGGTGGTGTCAAGGTCTGTGTCCAGTTTAGCTCAGTTGGTAGCATTCCCACATCCAAAGATTGTAGCTCAAGTCCCATTTCAGGACTTGACATGAGAAACATCTATCTGTGTTGGCAGCATGAGGAAGTGCTGTACTGTCAGAGGAGCTGCTAAATAAAAGCTCCATCTCAAGCACGTGCAAAATTAAAGTCCCATCCCACAATTCTGAAGAAACAAAATTGCCCCCAGTGTTCAAGTTGATATCTATCCCTCAACCAACATCACGCAAACAGATTACCTGGTCGTAATCACTTGCCTGAGAATGGGAGCTTGCTGCGCACAAATTAATTTTTGTTTTCCCTTTGATGAAAGCATGACAAAAGCTTCTTTGGGAAGGAGATTGTGAAAGTGTCTTGCAAATGTTAGTTTCTTCCTTTTGATTTCTGTGAATGGAGACATGGAAAGAAAGTACTGAGATGGAAGAAGAGACGGTAAGGGAATGGGTCAGCTAAGCACAATAAGCCAAGCCAAGCTGCTGCCATGTTGTTCGACTACTGCAAGTTAATCCCCACTCACGGTTTGTCAAAGCTGGAGATGGATTCGGATTAATTATCTGGGAAACTTCCTTGAATCAGTGGGCTAATCTTATAAATCTTCAGTGCCAGAACATAACAAGGTTTAGCTTCGCAATTATATCAGTCTCAGAGAATACAACATGCTGAAAGAAATGGAAAATGTATTTCAATTTACTGATTTTCTTTTGGCTTTTAAACACTGACAGGCTCAACAAAATTACTGACACATTAAAATGTTCATCTCAATGCCATTTATGAAGTTACATAAAGGACAGGCTATTCAGCCGACTTATAGTGCTCAAGGTGAGCTTCCTCCCACACTCACCCTATCTGCCCTTTTGCAACTACTCCCTTTGGTGATGAATCCTATAGCTCAACATATGCTGGGTAAATACATTTCTCATGAATCTGCTCTTCTTGTAATTCTGTACAATTTCAGAGCAGGGTTTGAGATGTGCATTTGAATGTGTCAATAATCTTGTGAACCAGGCAGTGTTTAAAGCCAAAAGAAAAATCAGTACATTGAAACACATTAGTATTTCCATTTCTTATATTATATTGTACTTTCTGAGATTGATATAATTGCAGGATAAACCTTGTTATGTTTTCCCACTTGAGATTTATACCACTGACTCAAGGACGTTTCCCAGATAATTACCTTGAAGCCATCTTCAGCTCTTGCCAGGATTATCTTTTATCTGTCTTTTCTCCTACCTCTATTTCCAATGTTGGGCCATTGATGTCCATTGGATTAGCCCACATCTGGAGAAAGTGCTGCAGTGGTTTGCTGTCGCCCTCTGGAGGATGGTTGAATAGGAGACCAAGATGAGGTGTAATGGTGGCTGATGGGAAATATTCATCCTGGAGGTCAGTTACTAGTGATGTACCGCAAGGAGCTGTTTTGGGGCCACTGCTGTTTGTCATTTTTACAAATGACCTAGATGAGGGTGCAGAAGGATGGGTTAGTAAATTTGTGAATGACACTAAGGTCAGTGGAGTTGTGAATAGCGCAGAAGGATATTGCAGGTTACAGAGGGGCATAGATAAACTGCAGAGCTAGGCTGAGAGGTGGCAAATAGAGTTTAATGCAGAAAAGTGTGAGGTGATTTACTTTGAAAGGAGCAACAGGATTGAAGAGCACTGGGCTAATGGTAAGATTCTTGGTAGTGTAGATGAGCAGAGATAGCTCAATGTCCATGTACATAGATCCTGAATGTTGCCACTCAGGTTGTTAGGGTTGTTAAGAAGGCATATGGTGTGTTAGCTTTTGGGTTTGAGCCACAAGGTCATGCTGCAGCTGAACGAAACTCTGGTGTAGCCGCATACAGTTCTGGTCACCGCATGGTAGGGAGGATGTGAAAGCTTTGGAAAGGGTTCAGAGGAGATTTACTAGGATGTTGCCTGGTATGGAGGGCAGGTCTTATGAGGAAAGGTTGAGGGAGTTGAGGCTGTTTTCGTTAGAGAGAAGAAGGTCGAGAGGTGACTTAATTGAGCTATGCAAGTTCGACAGGGTGGACAGTGAGAGCCATTTTCCTTGGATGGTGATGGGTAGCACGAGGGGACATAGCTTTAAATTGAGGAGTGATAGATATAGGACAGATGTCAGAGGTAGTTTCTTTACTCAGAGAGTAGTAGGGGCATGAAACGCACTGCCTGCAACAGGAGTAGACTCGTCAGCTTTAAAGGCATTTAAATGGTCATTGGATAAACATATGGATGAAAGTGAAAAATAGATAGGCTTCAAACTGGTTCCAAAGGTCCTTGCAACATTGAGGGCCAAAGGGCCTGTACTGCACTGTAATGTTCTATGTTCTATGTTCTAGACTCAAACCCGGATGGCCAACAAGCCTGGTACAGGACTTGAAAGTCTGGCCCAGAGACAAAGATGCTACCTATGCTGCTGCCAAATTCCTTACTAGATTTACTGCTGCTGACCATTTTATATTTCTGGCTGTCGTTTCCATTACCTATATAAACATCCTCACTACGTCTGCACTCCTGTGAGTTGACATCCTTTAACTCCAGCTTGCCTGCAGGTGATTCACCAACTCTACACTTGCCTCCATTGCATGTACAGTGCATATTCAATTATAAAATCATAAGAAATTGGAACAGGAATAGACTGTTCTGCCTCTTGCACCTGCTCTGCCATTCAATAGAATCAAGACTGATCTGGCATTCCTCGTTTGCCCTTTCCCCATAACCCATGATTCCCCAACTAATCAAGAATCTCTCTATCCCAGCCTTAAATATACACAAGCACACTCCCCACACCTCTCTCTGTGGCAAGGCATTCCAAAGTCTCACAAACCCCAGAGAGAAGAAATGCCTTCTTATCTCAGTGTTGTATTGGAGCCTCTTTACTCTGAGACTATGCCTTCTGGTCCTCGACTCTCCCATGAGGGGAAACATCCTCGCAGCCCTTACCCTGTCCAGCCTCTTAAAGACCTATCGGTTTCAATGAGATCACCTGTCATTCTTCCAAATTCTAGTGAGTAGAGTCTCAACCTGTTTACCCTTTGTCTATAAGACAACCCCTCCATAGTAGGGATCATCGTAGTGAACTTTTTCTGAACTGCCTCCAATGATTTTGATGTTGCGGGCCAACAATCAGGCTTTCCGTAGACAAGAACATTTTCTCCTGATGCTTTCTAATTCTGGCTGCAGCGTGTTCACTCCACAATCATATTTAGAAATGTCTAGAAGTAAAGAGGTCTCTTGAGTGTTTGCTTTAAAACTATTTTTCATTACTTTAAATGGGTGTTCACTAATCTTCTCCTGGTCTAATTTGAATTGATAAACCAGTTGCATATCGCATTAATATTTTATCTATCAGCTTCTTCGATCTCTAGGCTTTCTGGGATTGGGAACTGACTTTATCCCGTATTTGTCCCCACACTCGAGTTCTTGAGTTGTACGATGACCTGGACCATCATGAAGCTAAAATTAAAAATGCAGTGAAGAGGGAAGCAGAGTTAATGTTTTGAGTCCGATGTGGCTCCTTGAACATGAAGCCAAACCGATCCTTTGGATGTTGCCTGAACTGCTGTGTTCTTCCAGCACCACTAATCCACAGCGCTGTCAAACCCCAGCACAACTTTGACACACCTGAGGCAAGGCAGGAGTGTAATACCTTTGTCTTTGCTGGCAAGGCCAAGATTTGCTACTTACCCCCAATTGCCCTTGAACTGACTGGCTTGCTCAGTCATTTCAGAGGGCAGTTAAGTCAACCCCATTGCTGTGGGTCTGTAACAAAAGTCAGTTACCTTCCAAAAAGGGCATTGGGGGCCAGATAGGTTTTTTTTAAAAAGAAATGACAATGGCTGTCATGGTCACCATTACTGAAACTAGTTTTCAAATCCAAGATTTTATTACTTGAGTTTAAACTCTACTGATGTTGGTGAGATTTGAATCCCTGCCATGACTGAGCCTTTGGTTTTTCAGTAAACGACATCATCACAACAACAATGATGCTCCAGCCATTAATAAAGAATATTTAAGAGAGTTGCCTCAGCCCTGAGCTCTGGGATTCCTCTCCCTAAACATTACAGTTTCTCTTCTTCTCTCCCCTCCACCTTAAAATGACCCAGACACCTGCATCTTTAACCAAACACCTGGCCTATAAACTCCTTCTGTGTTTCGATGGCAAATTTTGTTTAATTGCTCTCGTTTGAAGAGTCTTGTGATTTTCATTCCTGTTTTAAGGTATTACATAACATTATAAGATAAAGGACCTGAATTAGGCCATTCAGCCCATCGAGTCTGCTCCACCATTTGATGTATTTCTCAACTCCATTCTCCTGCCTTCTCGCCATAACTCACCAACTTTATGGGCATTAAAATGGTAATTGGATAAATATATGAATGAAAATGGAATAGTTTAGATTAGATGGGCTTCAGATTGGTTTCACAGATTGGCGCAATATCGAGGGCCAAAGGGCACTTTAATATTCTACATTCTATAAGCTTTGATCCCCTGCTCCACCATTCAATGAGATCTTGGCTGATATGATATTCATCAACTCCATTTTCCTGTCTCTTCCTCACAACCAATTCCCTTCATAATTAAAAAGTCTGTCTAGCTCAGCCTTGAATAGCTCTCGATGGTGAAGAATTCAGAGATTTATTACCCTCCGAAAAAAGAAGTTTCTCCTCATCTCTGTTTAAAATGTGCAATCTCTTACCCTGAGATTATACCTTCTGATTGCAAACTCTTCCACAAGGGTTAACAACCTTTCTGTATCTACCCTGTATAATCCCTAAGAATAGTGTATGTTTCAATAAAGTCACAATTCAATCTTCATATTTCAACAAGTAAAGGCCCAATCTACTCAACCTCTCCTCATTAGAAAGCCTGGTAGCAGACTAGTGAATAAACTCTGGATTTCCTTCAATGCCACTCTATTTTTCCTTCGATAAGGGGCCCAAAACTATTTACAGTATTCCAGCTGCGGTCAGCTAGGAACTTGTATAGTTTTAGAAAAACCTCTCCACTTTTATACTTCATTCCCTTTGAAATAAAGGCCAACATTCCAGTTCTCTTCCTTGTCACTTGCTGAACTTGCATGTTAGCTTTTTTGTTGATTTATGCATGAGGATTCCCAGATCCATATTTGTTGTAGCTTTCTATGGTCTTTCTCCATTTAAATAATATTCTGCTTTTCTATTCTTCCTGCCAAAGCGCATACCCTCACATTTTCCCACCATTAGCTTCCATCTGCCAAGTTTTTGCCCACTTGCTTAACCTATCCATATCCCTCAGTGGATTCCCCTAACATCTTCAACACTTGCCTTCCCCTCTATTTTTGCGTTATCTGCAAACTTGGCTATGGCGCATTCACTTTTCTCATCCAAATCAATAATATACATAGTAAATAATTGTGGTCCCATTATGGATCCCTGTGTCACTCCAGTGATTACAGGTTGACATCCTGAAAATGCACCTCCCTCAACCCAAATCTGTCTTCTATTCATTAGCAACCCTGTATCCATGCTAACATATGTTCTTATCATGTTAAGTAGGCTAACATGTGCTTGTATATCAAACATCCAAATATATTACATAAAGATAACTGCAGTCTTCTATCAAATATATGAACACAGACGTTAACCTCATTGATTGTAACACTCCCAAGAAAAGCAGACAGAGTAATGTCTTGCGAACACATTAATAATTCCCGTGTTAATATCACCAATGAGATAATGATCAGATAATCTGTTTTAGGTGTTGTTTGAGGAATAAATATTGGCTCAGATGCTGAGAAAAGCTCCCCTGCTCTTTTTTGAAGAAGCACTGGGGGATCATTTGACTCTTCTGAAAGGAGGTAGCTCCAACTGTGCAGAAATCCTTCAATCCCACTCTGGGTGTGGGCACGTATCCCCCTGTGATCCGAGGTGAGTTTACCACAGAGATGGTGCTGGCAGATAAAATTTAACGAGGGGGAAGAAATCTAAACTGGCCACCAAATGGCTGCTAAAGTTTGGTAGGGCCTTCGGGTGTGTTATTGACCAAGCTCCTTGGAAATGCAGTCACAGGCAGACAGGACGATGAAGAAGGCTTTCAGCATGTTGGCTTTCATCGGTCAGTGCACTCATTATAGGAGTTGGGACCTGGACCTGAAGGATTGAATTATAAGGCGAGGCTGGATAGGCTGGGACTCTTTTCCCTAGAGTGTAGGAGACTGAGGGGTGACCTTATCGCAGTCTGTAAAATCATGAGAGATGTAGATAAGGTAGTTATCCAACTATTTTTCCCTATAATAGGAGGGTCTAAAATGAAAGAGGGTTTAAGATGAGTGGGGAGAGATAGAACAGAGTCCAGAGGGCTATTATTTCACACACACGGTGATGTGTGGGAGGAATGGGCTATCAGAGGTAGTGGTTGAGGTGAGAACAATTTTGTCATTAAGAAACATTTGGGTAGGTGCATGGGAGGGATATGGACCAAATGCAGGCAAATAGGACTAGATCAAATGTGAAAACTGGGGAGGCATGGACAAGTTGACTTTAACTAAAAGAAAAACAAATCTAGAATTAAGAATCTACGAATGACCATGAATCCATTAATGGTCATCAGTAAAAGCCATCTGATTCACAAATACCCTTTAGGCAATTAAATGTGTTACCTTTACCAGGTCTGGCCTACATGTGATTCCAGATCCACACCAATGTGTTTGACTGCCCTTTGAAATGGCTTAGTAAGCCACTCAGTACAAGGACAGCTAGGGTTGGGTAATAAATGTCTCATTCCTGATGAAAGACTTATGCCCGAAACATCGATTCTCCTGCTCCTCAACCTACTGTGCTTTTCCAGCACCACACTCTCGACTCTGATTTCCAGCATCTGCAGTCCGTATTTTCTCCTAGTAAATTCTGGCCAGCCAGCGATGCTCACAAGTGGAAAAAAAATGTATTGACGGTACTGCTACCTTTTCAGGTAATACATTGTATGTTCTTGGTACAAAGATCCTGAAAGTGCGGGCTCTCTACCAAGAGAGTGCAGTGACACAGAAAGGGGTAGTTATCACATTCAAAAGCACAAAATAGGGTGGCATGGTAGCGCAGTGGCTAGCACTGCTGTCTCACAATTCCAAGGACCCAGGTTCAATTCCAGCTTTGAGTGATTGTCTATTTGGAGTCTGTACATTCTCCTTGTGTCTATGTGGATTTCTTCCCACCACCCAAAGATGTGCATGTTCGACAGATTGGCAATGCTAAGTTGCCCTGTAATATTCAGGGATGTGCACGTTAGGCGGATTACCCATAGAAATTGTGGGGTTGCAAGGGTGAGATGCTTTTCAGAGGGTCAATGAGTCAAATGGCCTGCTTCCACACTGTAGGGATTCCATGAGACATTGTGCATGAGGTTGAAAGGGATTGAACAGAATAGTATGAGATACTGAGTTTGATAAACATGACCCACACTATGGAGAAATGGTAAATTATTTAGGAGGTGGCAGAGATTGAGGTTTTGAGACAAAGAGGGTGAGGGGCATGGGGCTATATTTTTCTGCCCCAAAGATGTCACTTTGAAGATGAGGCCTTCCTATTTTTGCATGAGTAGATGCACAGCATCTCCTGCTGAATCTGGCCTGGCTGTAATCCCCGTGTCCAGCCTACACATCCTAACCATTGGGCAGCAAACCCATCATGAGAGCCATTATAATCCCTGGAAAAACATGTCTGAAGATGGAGAAGGGACTGGGAAGACGAATCAATCACACCTCTTGACTGCTCCCTCCAAGGTATTGAGTAAAGTAGAGAGGGGCACAGGCACCCATACCTGGCATCTGGAACACAGACGGAGAATTGGACAGAGTCATTTCACAAGACAGTACAGGATGAACCAAGATAACAGGCAACAAAAGCCACTCAGGAACACAGCGCCTGGTCCTAGAATAACCCTTGACAAAAAGCAGGAAATGGCTACTTCCCCCTTATTACTTTGTAATTAATTTACCATCCATAAAGGCCTGTGTGCATTTGCCTCCATTCCATTAATATTTTGATATATTTTCAGACAAGCCACTATGGACTAGAGTTAAGAGAAAGAACTGTCCTGATAGCTCTTGTAATATAATGTCATTCAAATGGGAAAGTTTGATTTTTTCATTGCACCAGGTAAAGGTGGGCTATACAATTTATTGCAATGTCCCTGAACTAGTTGCTAATGATCCTAACCTAAACCCTTTCCATGGCTACTCCACCTAACCTGCACATCCCTGGATATTATGGAGCAATTTCCCATGGCCAATCTACCTAACCTGCACATCTTTGAACTCTGGGAGGAAACCAAAGCTCCTGGGGAAAACCCACACAGACATGGGGAGAATGTGCAAACTCAGCTTTGGGGGAAATGGGATCAGGTTAGGCTGCAATTGTACAAACGCTTGTTTCATTCAAGGTTAAGCCTGGTGTTTGTTCCTCTGTTGACCCTTCAGCAAGGTGCTGGGAGATTACCAGGACCATGTGCAGTCGAGCTCAGCTAAAGTAGCTGGGGGGCTGGGGGCAAGGCAGGAATTCACCTTGGGCAGTCTCATGCTATTGGCAGTCACCACTTGGCAGGGGCACATTACACCCTGCCCAATGGCATCTGTAAAGTGGATTGCAGATTCATCCCACCTTTTTGTGCTCTTGTGCCAAAGTGAGTGTTACACCTATTGGAAACACATGGGGGATAAAACAAGTGATGCCAAATGAGATAGCATGTTGTGAACTTGCAGTAATTGTCACAACCATCACACTGGAATGAATATACTATACCTAACAGCCTGTGTGCTTCTGTCTCCATTCCATTAATATTTTGATATATTTAGGAGAAACCACAAGGGACTAGAGTTAAGAGAAAGGACTGTCCTGTTAGCTCTAGTGTAAATGCACTGTGTATTGTTACACAAGGCCATTCAATGTATGATTCCTTCACTGAATCTACATTCTCCCTGTGTCTTCGTGGGTTTCCTTTGGGTGCTCCAGTCTCCTCCCACAATCCAAAGATGTGCAGGTCAGGTGAATTGGTCATGCTATATTATCCATAATGTTAGATGCATTAGTCAGGGGTAAATATTGGATAGGGGAATGAGACTGGGTGGGTTACTCTTCAAAGGGTTGGTGTGGACTTGTTGGGCCAAATGGCCTGATTGCATAAAGGGAATCTAATCTATTAATCTGCTATTTCCAGAGCTATCCCAAAAGTCAAAGGTTTTAAAAAGTAAGCAGAATTTCCCAATTTACCTGACTTTCAGACCCAAGTTGGCAGAAAGCATATATTAGGACTCTGAACTTAACAAGAATTTCTATTTATAACAAATAAACAGGTTCTTGTCACAGGTTATGAACCATCAGCATACACATGGCCTCTTCAGGGTGGTACTGCAGGATGCTGTCTATATACAACAGCTAGGGGGAGTTGTTGTGGCCGAAAACTGAACAAAAGACATGGGTTCAAGTCTCAGGTGCCCTGGAGGTGTGTCAATACACTGTCCAAACAGATTGATTGAAAATAGAATGACAGCAGATATTGACGTTACTCCTTTCATCGAGAGTAATATCCCAAAGGAATTTGCAGAGCTGCAGTGAGACATAACTGAATACTGAACTAAAGGAGGGGATATTGAGGGTAGCCAGAAGGTTCAGTGAAAGATTTGATTGTTCAATGAGAGGCAGCAGTGGTAGAAGAGTTTGGGTAGAACTTCCAGGGTCCTAGGAAGGAATAGACCTGGCTTCTCCAGAAGTATTGGTGATCTTGGTGATCATATAGAAATATGCAAAAAGGTAGATACTGAAAGTCTGTTTAATCTGGTCAATATCCATGAAAGAAGCTCTCACATGACAGAGGCTCCACCAACAAGAACAATCGTTTAAGGTGTTCATTCTCCATGTTTAGATGATACTGTCCATAAAAATCTTAGTGGTATGCAGACACCAATCTGCAGACAAAACTAAAGTTGGAACAGAGTCTGGGGAGTTAGCAGAAAGGGGGGAAGGTGTAACTTAGGGCAGGAGTCAGTTGGGATTGAGTCTGGGTGAGGTATTGCAAAACTAGCAGCTTAAATGTTTTTGATTGCTTAAAATTGGATGAGTGAGACACAAAATTCTTCTGTGTCATGTCTTTCTCTCTCTTTGTACAGCATTTCCACCTACTCCAGTCTTAGGACAATGACTTTCTATTCGGAATTGAGATGAAGTGAGCCCTCGGAATTCTCTACCATGAGAGCTGAGCGTGTTTGGCCATTGGGCAGACTTAAGACTGAAATTATGATTATGGGCACTGTTAAGCGCATGGGAGGAATGGCAATGTCACTGGACAAGTCATTTCAGAAGCCTAGACTTATATTTTGGGTGGGTGGGGGTTAAGCAGCTAGTGGAATTTAAATGAACACATATAAAGCTTGAATTAATTTTATCCTGAAACTTCAAAGAATCAAGCTGCTTCTTTGGTGAATGAATTTTGTATCCTGACCTAAGCTGGTCTACATGTGACTCCAGGCCCATAGTAATGTGGCTGACTCTTTTGCCGTGCTCTGAAATGTCGCTGGGAAACCATTCAGTTCAAGAGGATGCCCAACTAATGCAGGCCTTGCCAGTAACTTCTCCTTCCCATGAAGGGGATGAGGCAACAGCCTAGTGGTATTAAAGCTTGACTGTTAATCAAGGGAAACCCAGGTAATGTTCTGGGGACCTGGGTTCTAATTCTGTCATGGTATCACTGTTACCAGGCAAAAGTGGACACTGTCATCCTTTCAGTGATGACTTGTAAACTTATCACTGCACTCTTATGAGTACATGTCACAATAAACCTAATTTAATTGATTATGCCTTGTGAAACTCTGCAATATCTATTCAAAAGAAGTTGCTTCTATTCTCAATTATCATTTGCAGTCATTTATTGTGCTCATCAATTAAGTTCACTTCCTTTTCAGATTGTATTCTGCCCTACATTAGACATTGGCCATTAAAACCTGAGGGCTGGGGTTCAAAGTATAGACCGAAAGGATGACAATACCAAATCAAATGAATTTGAAAAGTTTCAATACAATCGCTTCTGAGCAGTGAACCGTTGAGTAGTCTTCTCCTAATTTGGACAGTTGGGCAACATTATTCTCAGTATAGGATGACTGGAAGGAACATTGTAACAATATCACAAATGGGATAATAGCATCCTCTTGTGAGGTTGGTGCATTGTGTAGAAGGACCTTTATCTATATTTAACTCTGTGCTGTCCCTGTCTTGGGAATGGGAATACTGTCGTGGTAGCTTTACTCTGTTTCTAATGCTGCGCTGTCCATGACCTGGAAGTGTTTGATGGGGACAGTGTAGAGGGAACTTTATACTCAATTTAAAAGGGTAAAGTGTTTGATGGGAATAATACAGAATGAGCATTATTCTGGATCTAACCTCATGCCATCCCTGTTAGGAGAGTATTTGATGGGGATGGTGTTGAGGGAGCTTTACCTGACATTTAACTCCGTGCTGTCCCTGTCCCGGGAGTGTTTGATGGATACAAATGTAGAGGAAGCTTTATATGTGGTTGAAAAGAGTAGAGGACACTTGACACCATGTTTGACACCATCAATAAGTAGATGCAATTAAATGACACACTCTTCTTTGGGTTGAGTACATTTGCAGAAGAGGAACTGAAACATTAACTATTTTCCTTTCTCCACAGATGCTGCCAGACCTATTGAGCTTCTTCAGCACTTTCCATTTTTATTTATTTTCTCCACCCCAGGAGTAGTGAGCCTATGGTATTATCTGCCAGGGAAAGTGGGTGAAGTAGAAACATTCAATACTTTCAAGGAGTTAAATATAGCGCTTAGGGCTAAAGGGGTTATAAGATTATTAGAAACAAGCCCTTGAATATTTCTATATATTTCAATGCATTCCTTGGACTAAAGGGATCACAGGGCACAGGGAGGGAGCAGGAACAAGATGTTGAGTGAGATGATCAGCCATGAAGATACAAACGCTTAAACTCACGTACCAACAGATTCAAGAAGAACAACTTCTTCCCCACTGTTATCATACTTCTGAATGGACCTTTCAAATCTTAAACTTGATGTTCATCTTGTGCTTTGTGTACCTTCTGTGCAGCTATAACATTGTGTTCCTCTCTCTGTTCTATTACCCTATTGCTCTTTGTGTGGTATGACCTGCCTGTACTGCATGCAAAGCAAAACTTTTCACTGTACGGATGTACATCTGACAATAATAAATCAAACCAAAAGGGGCTGAATGATCCACAAAAAATAAAAATTGCTGGAAACGTTCAGCAGATCTGGCAGCATCTGCAGAGAGAAATCAGAGTTAACATTTTGGGTGGAGTGACGCTTCCTCAGAACTGATGGTCAACGTCACCACACCAGCTTTATCGTCAAACAGGTTTATTTGAAATCACAAACTTTCAGAGGGCTGATCCTTCATCAAGTGAAGTCTTGAAAGGTTATTTCAAATCAACCTGTTGGACTACAATGTAGTGTCGTGTGACTTCTGACTTGGTCCACCCCAGTCCAAAACTAGACCCTCCACATCAGAACTGATGGTAGCTAGGAAAATGCCAGTTTATATGCAGAGGTTATATGTGTATAATGGCAGACTATGCAATGAAGACTTCCTCCTGCTACTTTCCCACCCCCATGTTTCTCTGTTTATAATTACCTGACCGGCCATTGAGAGAAAAAAAATGTAGAGGATTCACAATTCATCCTGCTGTCCAAGGTAATTCCATTCCCCGTTGGTTTTCCTTTGAGACGGAGTACGTTTTCTTTTTTTATAAACAAGAGGTGAATCCAGCTCGGGATTTCGATGCTCCCCAACTCGCCCAGCTTCTGTAGTAGTCAGCCGCCAGATTTTCAACATACCAGGTTGTATCGAGAGAGAGAAGCTGGGTTTGTCATTGTCTGCATCTCCACAGTACTGTGTATGTCCCTCTTAGAATGTATGTGTGACTGAGAGTGTGAGTGTGTGTTTGTGTGTGTGAATGTGTATCTATACAAGACAAACCGTCTGGCTCCACCTCTCTCTCTATCCTCTCTTCCTCCTCTCTATCTCTTCCCTCCCTCCTCCCGCCATCAGTCTCTTTCACTCTCTCTCTCTCTCACACATACACTCTCTCTTCCTACCAGCTGCAAGCAGCTGCCTGGTGTTATTCAGGGAAGACCCAACGGATTAAAATAAAGGAAGCGAAAGAGAGAGAGAGAGAGGGGGGGAAAATCATCACAAGGAAAAAGAAGGGTGAAGATTTCACATCAGCCTGCAGAATGCTACACCGTCCGTGAAACAGCTACAGTGTGGTCGGATTGAAAGGCGGAGAAAGCACCGAGAGATTGTTTGCTTTTTGAAAATAAAAGACCACGCAAGGCAGAGACAAGAGGGAGAGATTGTATTTTTAAAAAAAATTTAAAAAAGCCTCCTCCCCCATCTCCAGCTTTACATGTGAAGAAGATAGCATTCCCGGCGATTCAGCGTCCTTGGTAATGCCAGTGGGGGGAGAGGAGTCCTGGCTGCGGTGAATCTAAAGCTGTTTAACCCATCTCACCGCTGTCGCCCTCCCCTCCAACACCCCCACCCCCCCCCCTCCCCGGAGCCGGGGCTCGACGGACATTCGGCCAGGTGAGAGAATGAGAGAAAGAGCGGCCAACACGGACGGACAGGTGAGTGAGGGAGGGTGGGGGAAGAGAATGACCGCTGGCTTTTCTATTGAGGGGTGTGTGTGTGGGGGGGGGGGGGCGGGGGGGGCGTGTGGATTATTTCCAGCGTTTCCCTGGGAAGTGGGCATCAGAATGACCAATGGGTTCTGGGGAGAGAGAGTGACCACCCTATCGGGGGTTTTAGGGTTGAGGTAGGTGTTGGTGAGGAGTGACCACCGAGGTGTGGCGAGAGTGACCACTGTATCTGGGGGAGAGTGACGAAGAGCGGGACCAGTGTCCGGGAAGAGGAGTGACCACTGAGATGTGGTGACAGTGACCATTATCTGTAGGGGAGAGTGACCACTGTATCTGTGAGGGAGATTGACCACTGTATGTATGGCGGAGAGTGACCACTCTATCTGTGGGGGAGAATGGCCATCTTATCTGTCGTGGAGAATGACCACTGTATCTGTGGGTGGGAGTGACCACCGTTTCTGGGGGAGAGTGACTAAGAGAGGGATCAGCGTGTCTGGGGACAGTGTCCACAGCAGTTGGTCGATGGTGGAGGCTACTGTGGTTGGGGGCAAGAGATGCGAGGGGGCGAACCCACTTACACTGGGAGAGTGACCACTGAGAGCGACTCCCTCGGGGAATGGGGAGAGTTGTCCTGGCGTGTGAGTTCTGTTCTGGGGAGGGAGGTGGTGGCGGAGAGCAGGCACCAAAGGTGTGGCCCGAATAGCCGCTGATGGAGAATGGTCAGTGACCCCTCCCCGGGATGCGGGTTTGGGAGTGATCTGTGAGTGGATAGTGGGGCCGTTAGGAGTCACTACAGAGTAAGCAGTCCAGGCGAGGGAGAGTGACCAGACCTGGTGAGGTTGGGAAGGGATAGGCTGAGGGGTGACCCGTCAAGGGGGAGAGTCGGGGTGTACTGATCATGAATGATTAGGAGAGGGTGGGTTAAGTCAATCATTTAAGGGCAAGTCTGTTGAAAGGGAGAATGAACAGGGAGTAAGAGAGGGAGAGTGATCGTTGTAGGGATTCTTGCACGGAATAGCTCTGCAGAGAGAGAGAGAGAGAAAGGAGTAGGAGAAGCAAATACACATTCCGCAATCGGTCCGCATTTTTAAAAAAAAAGCCATTCCAGAATCGGTTTGCAAACAAGGAGCTACAGTCAGTTTTGTTTGTTCCCCTTTATCTCCCCTGACCCCCAGCCGAGTGGTCGCGGGTTTGACTGAACCCCCGGGTGAGGAGGGTTTGCAGAGCTACAGGCAGGTTGAGGTGGGGGGAGACGGGCTGGGGGTGCTAAGAGAGAAAGCAATTCGGTGTAAGACACCTCGAGTTGGCCGGAGAAATGCAGCTCTTCCTTCACCTGAGTCATTTCCTTTCTCTTCACGATCAGGGAAATATAGGGGGGACATTTCTTTGCGTTTTCATACTAGCTGTGGAATTAAAACCCAGCTCACATCTCTGTCAACACTGCCCGGTAAATGTGAGACTGGAGCACTTGTACTTATAGTGTACTCAGAATGTGGATCTTGTCTATCAATGGGAGGGAGGTGTTGAGCTGAGTACTGGTTTGGTTCACCCCCCCCAAACCCCTTTTATCATCCACCACCCACCTCTAAGTCACACTCACCCTCATCCCTCCCTTCCTCCCTATTGACTCTACAGTGGGCACACTGGATAAGATATACCATCCTGCAGCTTATCATCTCCGACACAATGGAAAGCCTCATGATGATTGGTGTTAAAACTGTGTATGTATATATATTAATCATTTAATCGGGATTGCAACCTAATTCACTTCTTGCAGCCAAGTTGACACTGCCTTTACTGTCAGAACAGCTTGATAAGTATTTATATATTTTCCGCAAAGACCTGCCTTCTAGAGGAAGACAGTCCGTAAAATTATTGATGGGTTCCCATGTAATGGAAATGATCTAATAGGCAGACACACACATACACTGTCTCTCTCTCTCTCACACATGCACATTCTCTCCTACTGTGTGACACACATACAATACTAAACAAGTAGTCATTCACAATGGATGTGCAAGGGCTATTTAAATACTGCAACACAGTCTGTAATAGGATTGGGGCTGGAAAGCAAAATTGTACTGTACGTCTGTCCAAACTAGATGGATCCAACTGTGTTTGACCAACACTTCGGTTTGGCAAATAGGGAGCCTGATCATTTATAAGAGGTAGCTGTTGTTTACTTGCACTTCAAAGTGCCAGCGTTAAAAATTTTAAAAAGTGCCCGGTATAATTAGTCTTGTATTGTCATAAGACGTGTGAGATTTTTCCTGGAGATTTTCACTGGCTGCCATATTTTCATTCTGTTCTCATCAAGTCATTTGACAGAAGTCTTGTTTCTTCATGACAATACTGTCGAGCAGTTGAACTTTGTACTGGCTGGATTCATAATTAAAGGTGTAATTGGGACTTTGGGGAGGGGGGTGTCAGCAATATAGCTGGAAAATAAAAAGGCATGAATAGCAATATCCAGTCCTGCGCCACGTTTGAACACAGGGTTACAATCTTCCATTTTCTGCTCCCTGTGGTGTTTGTTTAGTCTGGGCTCTTCCGAGACATCATCGCACGCACAAACTTCACATACCCTCGGCAAGCTTTCCATTTTTTCGATCGGCTGTGAGTCCATACTATTTTTTGGTCGAGAGGAGCAAAAACATTCTAGAGAAAAAGATAGAGGGGAAATGAGGATAATGTTCTTTCTCTCCCTCTCCCTCTCTCAGATCAGTCCACAAAAAATAAAGGTGACAATCAGCCACGTACAATCTATATTGGAATTGCCAAGCCTTGCATCTGTCCAGTCCGCAGTTCCTTTGGGGTTCCCTTCACTAAAGGGAGTTCAGCCGCATCTGATACGATAGCGAAAGCCTTTGCTTTCTGGGTGCCTCGCAGCAGCCTGTGAGTTTTGCTTGCGGGGAACAGCTCCCCACCCTCTGCAGCTTAAGGCTCAGTGGAGGTTTGTGTGGTGAGAGGACGGTGCAGCACAGTGGGAATGGGGGTTGGTGGGAGAGCAGAGGTGAGGGGCATCCCACACTTTCCCAGCCCTGCCACAGACATTCCAATGTGTCAGGGGAAGTGGGTACCAATGCGCAGCCTGATACCATGAATGCCCCACTTCGAGGGAGCACGGGTGACAGACTCAGCAGTTTGTTCAATGCTTTCAGACTAAACGCTTGCACCCGCTCCTTTCCCCTCGCTGGTGTGTGGAGGGGGGGAGGTTTCGGGGAGAAGGGTGTTAGCGTTGCAGTAGGCTTGCGACAGGGCTGGTTGTGTGCCGTTCCTTCATGAACGCAGAGTCAGCGCCAGCGCTGGAATCGTGCTCTGCCTTGGGTCGTATCGGGGGCAACCGGCTTCATGGAATTGTTGGAACCTGCTCACTTTGGCCCCAGGTGCCTGGTCTTGGGTGGGAGTGGTCAGGATGTGAAGAACAAGTCCGAGGGATAATTCTTCAAATGTGATTGTTCTCGCTTTGTCGGCTGTGTTGATTTCCTTCTCGATTGTAAACAAATGTCCTGGTGTGGTTCAGTGGCTATGTTGACAGAAAGGGAGCGATGTAGGTGATGACAGACCCCAAGCATTAAATGCATTTGTTTGAGCTGCAGATGCCAACATACTCCCTTCATTGTGTTTGAGAACAGTGCAGTACTGCGTGAATTAATCTCAGGCTATTAATCGACTTGGCATGATTGGCATCAGTTCCTCTGCAGAGGGACACTTCCATTGGGTGTCACCATACTCAGAGTCAGAGTTTAAATCATACCAACTGGTAATTGCAGCTTCCACCATGTGATCACTTCCAATGAGCGGGCATTGGGTGAGTGGAGAATCAGATTGAACTAGCTGCCCACCACACTCAGCAACTTTAATTCTATTATTTGAACGAGGGTCAGTAAGTGGCTGGTCATTCTTGAAATATATTGCCCTCTCCGCTGGGAATTGGCGTTTCTGGAGCAAAGGGAATGGTTTTTGGTCGTGTCTCCATCCAGCCCAGATCTGTCCAAGACTGACAGCCTCGCTAACAGCCCCCTCTGCTTTCCATGACAGATGCATCGATGAGCCCGTGGCCATATGGCTTTTGTGCACTGAGAAGGCAACTTGTAATGGAAGTGAGTGGTGACGTTGCAATACTAAGGTATTGCAAGGTGCTCTGTGTTCACAGTTATCAGATTTTCTGCATTGTACCAGTTTCACGCTTCTATCTTCTCTGTTCTCTATTCTTTACTCTCTGTTATATCTGTGCGCTGCATTCTCGCCAATTTCCCTCCATACTTCTCTGTCCTTGCTCCTTCTTAATTTCTCGAATGTTCTCTTTCGTCCCCCCATCTTCTTCGCTGTCTCTTCTTCCTTTCTTTTTCATTTTCTGTCTCTCTCTATCCTCTGCTGTCTACATGTTACACTCCATGCTTGCTGCACTCCTCTCCTCTCTTGTGTTCGACACCTTTCACAGGTTCCACAGTCCTGCCTTTCAGCAGCATCTTCTGTCTCTCTCACGCCCCAGAATTTACCTTGATCTGCATTTTCCATTCTCCACTCTATATTGTCTGTGAAGTCTACAGCGAAGTGTATTTTTTTTAGTATGATGCTTAAAATGCAAGTTAGAAGAAGTGTCACATTTAGAAGAGGCTGAACACTCCATCTGCGACAGTCTGAATGATTGCAGTTTACTTGCTGAGGATGGGACTATTAGTGCAAAGTGAAGCAAAGGGCATTCAAAATGAATAGCGGAGATGTGTGCATTGCTATACTGTTTGCATTTTGTGCATGCAAATGTACCGAATATTTCAGTGTTGGTAAGGAGGTATATATACAATGTATCCTGAAGTATCACAAAACTATTTATTTTAAAGTGTTGTGCGTTAACTCAGCCTATTGGTTCTTCTTGCAGTATCATTCCCTGCATCTCAATATGTATGTTCTATTTTGCTTCTCTTTTTGAATTTTTTCATATGTCTACCCTCTTTATGCATATGTTTTTATATGTGTGTGTGTGTGTGTGTCTCTTTCTCTGCAAAGCATGTAAACTGTTAATATTGCAACTCCTCTACCTTTCCCCTTCTGTGTGACTCAGTTCCTTTGTCTTTCGGTCTTTTCTCTCCATTTCCCTCTGTGCCTGAATTTTGGGCTGTTGTTGTTGCTATCCCTCTCTCTAGCTTTGTGTGTTTCTCTCTCACTGTTGCTTTCTGTGTCTGAATACCTCTCCATCTCTTCCTGTCTCTCTATCCCTCTGCCAGGCTCTCCGCTCGTGTGTATAAGTCTCTGTTATTTTCTGTGCCCATTTTTCTCTGCCTTTCTATTCCATACTTTCCATCACGTTCTCTGTCTCTCTCGCTCTCTCTCGCGCACACACACACACACACACACACACACACACGTACTAACTCTATCTCTCTGTCTCTGTCTCTTGCTGTCTCTATATCTGTCTGTCTCTTGATCCTTCAAATCTCCGTGTCTATCTAGCTAGCTTTGTGTTCACTCTGTCTCTTTTCCATATAATATTTTCTCCTGCCCCATTTCTCTTTTTCATTGTCTCTCCATTGTATCTGTCTATTCTGTGTTTCTCTATTTATCCATCTCCATATTTTTCTACCCCTCTCTCTGCACATATCTTTATTGCGTTCTCTGTCTCTCTATGCCATTACACACCTGTTTCTCCCAAAACCTTCAATTTCTCTCTGTCTCTGCCTGTCTCCGTGTTTTTCAGCCAGTCTCCAGCTTTCTGTTTGTCTCACAGTCTGCCCGCATCCTTCTCAATCCCTCTCACTATATCTCTGTCCCTATCCCCCTTTCCATCCCTCTCTGTCCATTCTCACCTGTCCTTGAATTTTACAATTCCTCTCTCTGCAACAACCTTCCCCATATCCACACTACCCCCCCCAACCATCACTGTCTCTCCTGCCTCAGCTACGCTCAATGCTCTCCCTGTTGTTCTCTCTCTCTCTCTTTTCCTCTGCCCCTCTCTCTTTCTTTCATTTTTTTCTATCACTCAGCCTCCTTCTCTCTGTGCAGCTCTGCAAACATTGCTGCTTTCTAAGCCTGCAGTTCCATCTGTACAAACCTATGCTATTTTTCTCAGTACTCCCGTGAAGAGAGAGTCAGATTGTGTGTGATAAAGGAGCAATGTATGGAGACAGAGAGGGAGACCTCCTGTGTGTCGCAATCAGTGTGAGAAATGGAAACTGGCGATATTATGATATCGATCGAGAAGTCTTGCATAGCCTGATGATTAAATTAATTCCAACATTCCCAATGAATGCAGCTTCCAACACTTCACAGTGGAATGCAATCTGATCATTTCAAAATGGTAGATTTCCATCATTTGCCTGCTATTCAGTTCCCAGGTATAGAATTCTGGCAGCGGCTTTTCAGAACTGTAGCTTGGTCTGTTAAGGGAGGAATCAGAGCATTTAACTCCATACATTGTGGTGCACACCTTTTCATTAACCCGACTCCATTAACTCTCACGGGTGTGAAATGTTTCCTGTGTCTCACCTTTCCTCAGTTATAGTACTGTCTGATGCACAAAGGGATCCTGTATTTATGAAGTGCTATCCCTCATCTCTCAGGGTGAACCTGTGTTGCAGACAAAGATTCTCCAAACCAAAGATGTTGTGACATGTTTTGTTGATCCTGTTTTTGGTGTCTTTGGTTAAGAGAGGATGGCTTATGCGACGGTGTCCATTTTCTTCATCAAAATGAACTGCACCATTGTTTCTTTTTAATGGAGTGATGAATGTGGCTGGGGATATCTTTGGCATTCGCCCTTGTGCAGTTTGGGAGAGTCACAGGATCATTTTCCCGAATATATTTTTATTTGTGGGATGCCGGTGTCGCTGGCAAGTTGAGTGTGAATCTTCCAGTAGTTGTTGACCACAAGAAGGTGGTGGTGAGCTGCTACAGTGTGTTGTCACCATTTCTAATACCATTGAGTGAATCACTTCTGAGGGCAAGTAACAGTAAAACCACACTACTGTGGGTCTCCAGTCATGTGCAGGACATATCAGGCAGGGGTGGCAGGAGAGGACATCAGAAAAACGGATGGAATTTTACCCCAAAGGTCAGAATTTGTTGCCCATTTCCCTTGATCTGAGTGACTCACTGGGCCATTTCAGAAGGCTGTTAAGAGACATCCACATTGTTGTGGGTTAGGAGTCACATGTAGGCCAGATCAGGTAAAGATGGCAGATTTCCATCCCTAAAGGGCATTAGTGAATTGGTGAGGTTTTATAAAGATACAGAAATGATGTTTGGTGATTCTGCTGGTAAATACTGGAAGGATGTTCTCAATGACCAGGGAGTCCAGAGTCATGAAGGATCTGGGATAGGCCATTTCGGGTTGAGATGTGGAGAATTTGTTTTAGCCAGAGCGTGCTGAGCCTGTGAAATTCTCTATCATAGAAAACAATTGAGGCCAAAGCATTGAACGTGTTCAAGAAGGAGTTAGCTATAGGAATGGGGAGAAAATGGGGTGGGGATTGATTTGGATGATCAGCCATAATTGTATTGAATGGTGGAGCAGGCTTCAAAGGCCTACTGTTGCTCCTGTTTTCCATGTTTATAATGTTCGATGATTGTGTCATGGTGACTAGCTTTTGATTCCAGATTTTATGAATCAAATTTAAAATCCCCCATCTGCCACAGTGGTACTTTAGACCCATGCCCCCAAAACATTAACCAGGGTCTCTAGAATACCAATCCATTGGCTTCAATGCTTCAAATCCAGCAGCTGAGTCCAAGTCTAGAGTGACCCACTCACAGCGGGATTCCCCATGAGTCTCACTAATTCACTCTCCAATCAACTTTAGACCTGGCTGCAGATGCCAAGAGTGGGGTAGCGTTAGAGAGACAGAGAATTGAGGATTGCTATGCTCAGAGAGTTTAATGATTGACCTATGAAGGAATAGCAAATAAAACTAGAGAATAAGAATGGTGGCTCAGTGGTTAGCAGTGCCGCCTCACAGCGCCAGAGAGCTGAGTTCAATTCCAACCTTGGGTGGACTCTTTGTGGAATTTGCACGTTCTCCTGATATCTGTGTGGGTTTCCTCCCACAGTCCAAAGCAGTGCAGGTTAGATGGATCAGCTGTGCTGAATTGCTCATGATGTAGGTGAGGTGGATTGACCATGGTTTATATGGGGTAGGGGTGCGGGTCTGGATGGAATGCTCTTTAGAGGGTCGGCGTAGACTTGATGGGCTGAATGGCTTACTTCCACAATGTAGTGATTCTGTGAGGCGTATTCATCTGACTGGTCTCAAGGTGATGCTCCAATATATTTATTTCCAAGCATGATTGGATTGTCACTGTTTATTACCTCTCAGGAGGTAACAACATCATTCCAAGATTTTCTAATTTTCATAGCACGTCATTCAAGATGGCTGAATCAGTATACCAGCTTTCATGATCCAATTGTTGGAAGACACACCCAACAGATTGAACTACATTACTTTGTTATTCCATCAATCGTCTGCACTGTTATATTTCACTAGACCCAACAAAATCGCCATATATTGTTTTGTAATGAGAAACCAGAAAATGCAGGAAAGGGACAACAATTTGGGCAGTGGGCTATGACTGAGTTAAGGCTTCAGGCCTAAACAGATGTCACGCTTGTCTCCCTATCTCTGCTCCCTAATGCCATCTCTCTCTATCGAGGAAATGTAACTTTGGTTTCCGTTAGATTTGTTCATCATTAAGACGGGCAACATACTGCAGTGGTTTGCTATTGATTGGTGCAGGATTTTATGCTTGCTTGTTCACAGGGTGAGGGTGTTGCTGGCTAGGTCATCCCTATTGCCCATTGGGCTGTTGAAAGCCAACCCCATTGAGGTGGCTCTGGAATCACATGGAGGTCAGGTAATAATGGCAGATTTCTTTCGCTGAAGGACATTAGTAAATAAGGCGGATTTTCCTGACAAGCAGCAATGGATTTATGGTTGTCATTAGACTCTTAATTCCTTTCTTTTTTATCAAATTCAAATTCCGCCATCTGGTGGGATTCAAAGCCAGGACATTACCGGGATCTTGGGATTAACAGTCCAGCAATAATACCGCTCGGCCATCACCTCCCCAATGCCTGGCGAGGAAACTCTTGTATGTACTGTAAGGGTTTATAGGTCGATGTAAAGCCACATTATGAAGGCACCTTTTGTGGCCACCGAGTCCTGAAGTGAGTCTTAAAGCCCTGAGCTTCTCACTTAGAGGTAGGGATGCTACCTAGTGCGCCACAAGACCTCTGCTTACACCATTGGTGAAGGTTGAAATAAATCCTGGTTAATTCTATGACGAGAATCGAACCATGCTGGAAAAAGCAGAGCAAGTCAGACAGCATGTGTGGAGAGAGAAGCAAAACTGACCATGTCTCAGGGTGACGACCTTTCCTCAAGGGAAGGATCATCAATCTGAGACATTGGTAATTCTTTCCTGGGGGCTTGAGAACCTAAGGGTTGGAGCTATGTAAGAGGATCTTGAGGCGGCACTGTTCAGGAGCCAGAGCAATAGGGTTATCCTCCTCAAAGGCTCCTGCTAACTGTCCCCCTCTGAACCTGTTACCCAATTGAGATTTGGGTGGGCAGGCAGACTCCCAGTTTGGAGACTGAGAACGCACTTTGTGATGGACCTCAGAAATAATCACATATTTCCGGGGGACGGGAAGACAACAGGCACTCTAGGTTCCAGAGGGATAATGCCTGCACTTTGGATCATTAAGGTGGAGGGGTTTCAGTAGGGGCTAGTGCTTCGGAAAATGGAGCTCCTGATCTAAAACCAAAAACGCTGAAGAAATTCAGCAGGTCCGGTAGCCTCTGTAGAGAGAGAGAAACAAGAGTTAATGTTTCAGGGGCAGTGTGACTGCTCATCGGGACTCATAGGGAGGTAGCCATTCATGACGTGAGCAGTCTCCACCTTGAGGGGAGTCAGGGAGGGTTTGGTGTGTGATAAGGGGTTGATAGTGTGCCCATTCTGGCATGGCAAATTTCTCCTGGTGCTACAAATATTATTACAATATTGTCTCTGTGTTACTAATTTGTACCTAAGTTTTGTATCAAAGTACCTATGTACCTAAGATGGTGCCATGTGTGGTGACATTGTACATTATTCACTGTACTCTTGTACTTGAGTACATGTGACAATAAAGCTTAAATCAAATCAAATAAATCAAATATACTCCCAACTGGGGCCTTCAAGAAACAGCAGTCTCAATGTCACACGTGGTGCAGGTCATCCAAATCTCAGTCTGCCTCAGTAAAGCTGCTCCTGACTCAAAACTGCGTAATATTAGCATGGTTTAACATTATGTCTCACAGTCAGTATGTCAGTACACCTTTAAGGGGCATGTTGATGATGATGATGAACATTTAGGCCACTGTAATAGCATGTGAACTAAAAGGTCTCAAACTCTATCTTGATTGAGACCACTTGAAGCATGACACAGTCAAAGAAAGCAGGCTACAGTTTGGAGCATAATATTCATCCAGGCATTGAATTGTTTAAGACATATACGTATGCATCAGGCGCTACAATAAGCAGCTGTTGATTCTTTCAGCAGCTTGTTACCCACATCTCTTTCTTACAGTGCAAAAGATAACACAAGTGTTGCTACATCAGCTAAAAATTTCCTGCTGGAAACAAAATGGACAGACATGCTATAGTCCCCTCTTATTTTCTCACTCCTTCTGTCTCCCTCCCACCACTACATGACCAGGAGAATAGATTAGATTCCCTACAGTGTGGAAACAGGCCTTTCAGCCCAACAAGTCCACACTGACCCTCTGAAAAGCAACCCATTTCCATCTAACTAATGCACCTAACCCTATGGACAATTTATCTGACTTGCACATCTTTGACTGTGGGAGGAAACAGGAGCATCCAGAGGAAACCCACGCAGACACGGGGGGAATGTGCAAACTCCACACAGACGGTTGCCAATGCTGGAACTGATCCTGAGACCCTGGTGCTGTGAGGCAGCACTGTGCCGTCCCCATCATCACCCCATCCCCTGTCATCCTGTTTTCCTCTCCAAAGATGCTGCCAGACTGAGCATGTTCACGTTTTTCCACAGAATTACAGAAAATAGGAGTGAGTGGGCCACTTAGCCCTTCTAGCCTGCTCCAGCACTAAATGTGATCATGCCTGATTATCCAATTCAGTCCCCTGTTCCCATTTTCTCTCTTTGATCATTTTAGCCCCATCTAACTCCGTCTTGATAACATTCAGAGCTTCTATTTCAGTTTCCTGGCGTCTGCTTTTCATTTCATCCATTTTAAGCTTTTGCTTTGAGCTTAAATTTCTTTGTCGAGAGTGTGGTGCTGGAAACGCACAGCAGGTCAGCAGCACAGCATCCATCGAGCAGGAGAATCGACGTTTCAGGCAAGAGCCCTTCAAGGAGGAGCCCTTCATCTTACCCGAAACATCGATTCTCCTGCTCCTCGGATGCTGCCTGACCTGCCATGCTTTTCCAGCCCCACGCTTTCAACTTTGATCTCCAGCATCTGCAGTCCTCACTTTCTCCCTGTGGATTTTAAATTTCTTTGGTTTGGCGGAGAAAATAAATTCAATTGAATTGACTTGAGGAGCGTCTCAAGAAGGTCTGTTGGGAAAGTCCTAGATCATGGCTCATTGTCACGATAGCGGTACCTTGGCTTGGCTGACTGAAGTTTGCTGTCTTGCCGCCTGTGTTCCTCAAGGGGGCATTGTCTGTGCTTCAGAAAAATGAACAATTATCCCATTGTGTACCAAGTGGCGATTGACCTGCAAACAGTAATGTTTTAACATATTGCTTGTATAGAGATCTCAGTAAATGGCTATTTCTAAAGAAAGCCCTGCATTTTGGGCGTGCCTTATACAGCTACAAGCCAGTGCAAAGCATGTCACAAGCCAACGAAATACTATTTGAAATCACATCAAGCTCCCACAACAGCATTAGTGGTAGTGCTCGGATGTTCTGTTTCAGTGATGTTCATTGATCAGGTATCAGACAAGGCGGTGGGAGGTGCTCTTTGGTTCAAAATGACGCAGTGGTATGTTTTACAGCCACATGAGATGATACCTCTGTTTAATGGGTCATCCAATACAAACAAGGCAAGTACCTCCAAAAGTGAAGCACTCCCCCAGTGCTGCAGTGTGCATGTTAAGCTCATTTAGGGTGGGAATTCAACGAGAGGTAAATTGGGTAGGCTTTGATCTAGTGGTATTATTGTTAAACTATTAATCCAGAGACCCTGGGAATGTTTTGGGGACCTGGGTTCAAATCCCACCATGGCAGGTGGTGAGATTTGAATTTAATAATAATCTTGAATTAATAGTCTAATGATTAGCATGAAACTATTGTCAATTGTCGGAAAAAATCCATCTGGATTACTAATGTCCTTCAAGGAAGGAAACTGCTCTCCTTACCTGATCTGGCTGACGTGTGACTCCAGACCTAGAGCAATGTGGTTTACTCTTAACCGCCCTCTGGGTAATTAGAGATAAGCAATAAGTGCTGGCCGAGCCAGTGATGCCCACATCATATGAATGAATATTTAAAAAGTGACACAGTGACTCAGACTTCTAAATGTTCAGTGTACATCAGATTGGTGTGAATAGCATTGAGTTTCATCCTGGGGATGGATTTGGGGATCTACCCCTGGTGCAAGTCTTGGTACTGTAAGTCAACGCTGCCTTTTGAGCAGGGAACTCAGCATTAATTGGGGAAAGGATGGTGTACTGGGAATACCACTGGATTAGTGATCAAGAACCTAGATTAATGGTCTGAGGATACAGTTTCAAATCCCAACAGTACACCTGGTGAAATTTGAATTTGATAAAAATACAGACTTAGAAGCCAACCCAATGGAAACCATGTAACCACAGTTGATTAGAGTTATAGAGGTGTACAGCATGGAAACAGATCCTTCGGTCCAACTCATCCATACTGACCTGATATCCCAATCAATTTTGTCCCACCTGCCAGCACCTGACCCATATCCCTCTAAACCCTTCCTAGTCATATACCCATCCAGATGCCTTTTAAATGTTGCAATTGTACCAGCCTCCACCACTTCCTTTGGCAGCTCATTGCATACGCGTACCACCCTCTGCGTGAAAAGGTTACCCCTTAGGTCTCTTTAGTATCTTTCCCCTCTCACCCTAAACCTCTGTCCTCTAGTTCTGGACTCCCCTACCCCAAGGAAGAGACTTTGTCTATTTATTCCACCCATACCCCTCATGATTTTATAAACCTCCATAGGGTTACCATAGGGAAAGATGAATAGGAAGGGTTTGGAGGGATATGGGCCAGGTGCTGGCAGCTGGGACTAGATTGGGTTGTGATATCTGGTCGGCATGGACAGGTTGGACTGAAGGGTCTGTTTCCATGCTGTACATCTGTATGATTCTATGACTCTATAACATCCTTGTAAATCTTTTCTGAATACTTTCAAGTTTCACAACATCTTTCTGATAGGAAGACCAGAACTGCATGCAATATTCCAACAGTGGTCTAACCAATGTCCTGTACAGCCACAACATGACCTCCCAACTCCTGTACTCAATTCTCTGACCAATAAAGGAGATCATACCGAACACTTTCTTCACTATCCTATCTACCTGCGACTCCACTTTCAAAGAGCTATGAACCTGCACTCCAAGGTCTCTTTGTTCAGCAACCCTCCCTAGGATTTTACCATTAAGTGTATAAGTCCTGCTAAGATTTGCTTTCCCAAAATGCAGCACCTCACATTTATCTATATTAAACTCCACTTGCCACTTCTCAACCCATTGGCCCATCTAATCAAGATCCAGTTGTAATCTGAGGTAACCTTCTTCTCTGTCCACTACACTTCCAATTTTGATGTCATCTGCAAACTTACTAACCATACCTCTTATGCTCACATCCAAATCATTTATCTCAATGACGACAAGTAGTGGACCCAGCACCGATCCTTGTGGCACTCCACTGGTCACAGGCCTCCAGACTGTAAAACAACTCTCCACCACCACCCTCTGTCTTCTGTCTTTGAGCCAGTTCTGTATCTGTATGGCTAGTTCTCCCTGTATTCCATGAGACCTAACCTTGCTAACCAGTCTCCCATAGGGAACCTTGTCGAACACCTTACTGAAGTCCATATAGATCACATTCCCCACTCTCAAGAGTAGTTTTGCACCTTCTCCAGTAGGTACACCCACACATTGAATCAGAAAATGTTCTTGTACACATTTAAATTCCTCTCCATCTAAACCCTTAACACTATGGCTGTCCCAATCTATGTTTGGAAAGTTAAAATCCCCTACCATAACCACCCTATTATTCTTACAGATAACTGAGATCTCCTTGCAAATTTGTTTCTCAATTTCCCGCTGACTATTAGGGGGTCTATAATGCAATTCCAATAAGGTGATCATCCCTTTCTTATTTCACAGATAACCCAAATAACTTCCCTGGATATATTTCTGGGAGTATCCTTCCTCAGTACAGGTGTAATGCTATCCCTTGTCAAAAACATCACTCCCCTCCTCTCTTGCCTCCCTTTCTGTCCTTCCTGTAGCATTTGTATCCTGGAACATTAAGCTGCCAGCCCTGTCCATCCCTGAGCCATGTTTTGGTAATTGCTATGATATCCCAGTCCCATGTTCCTAACCATGCCCTAAGTTCATCTGCCTTCTTGTTAGGCCTCTTGCATTGAAATAAAAGTAGTTTAGTTTATCAGTGCTCCCTTGTTCTCTGCTTTGTCCCTGCCTGCCCTGACTATTTGACTCACTTCTTTTCTCAACTATACCTGTCTCAGATTGATCTCTTTCCTCACTATCTCCCTGGGTCCCCCCCCCCCCCCCCCCCACACACACACACACACACACACACACACACCACGTTAATAGTTTAAATCCTCCTGAGCATCTCTAGCAAATCTCCCTGCCAGTATATTAGTCCCCTTCCAACTCGGGTACAATCCGTCCTTCTTGTACAGGTCACTCCTGTAGAGATTCCAATGATCCAAAAATGTGAATCCTTCTCCCATACACTAGCTCCTCAGCCATGCGTACATCTGCTCTATTTCTACCTTCACTTGCTCGCAGCATTGGGAGTAATCCAGATATTACTACTCTCGAGGACCTCCTTTTGAAATTCCTGCCTCTCTATATTTTCCCTTCAGAATCTCATCCTTTTCCCTTCCGATGTCATTGATTCCAATGTGTACAATGACCTCCTGCTGGTCCCTCTCCTCTTTGAGAACATTCTGTACCCTCTCTGAGACATCCTTGATCCTGGCACCAGGGAGGCAACACACCATTCTGATTTTTCGCTGCTGGTCACAGAAATGTCTGTCTGTACCTCGGACTAGAGAGTCCCCTAACACAATTTATCTCTTGGAACCCGACGTCCCCTCATTGCACTAGAGCCAGTCTTGATACCTGAAACTTGGTTGTGCGACGTTCCCCAGATAATCCATCACCCCCTACATTTTCCAAAACAGCATACTTATTTAAAATGGGGATAGTCACAGAAGACTCCTGCACTACCTGCCTACCTCTCTTACCTTTCCTGGAGTTAATCCATCTATGTGACTGTATCTACAACCTTTCTCCCTTCCTATAACTGCTATCCATCACATCCCTTTACTTGTGTAAGTTCCTTATTACCTCTAACTGTCTCTCCAGTCGATCTGATAAGATTCGCAATCAATGGATTTATTCCAGATATAATACTCAGTTACACGTAAACTCTCCCTAAAACGCACATCCGACAAGAATAACATATCTCTCCACGAAAGGCTATTGTAAAAATCCGTATGGTTCGCTAATGTTCTTCAGGGAATATAATCTACCATCCTTTCTTAGTCTGGGCCTACACGTGACTCCAGACCACACCAATGTGCTAGAGTTTTAACTCCCCCCTGGCTAATTAGGGTCGGACAATAAATGACCAGCCAAAGAGACCCACATACCATGAATGAATTTTTAAAAATTACTGCTGTTTGAGAAACGAAGACACTGACCAACGTTTGTCTATTTCTAACTTCAGTCCCAAAGGTCCAGTTCCAGTTTTGTAGGCCATTTTCCAGATTCCTTATCAAAGAATTAATAATTAAACTTCCAAGACAACTGGTACAGTCAACCATGTCTACTCTCCCTCTTGTTTTTGTTCATATTTGGATCCATTTGCCATTTACTTTTTCTTGATAACGTCAGAGGTGACTTAATTTGCTTTGTTGGGAATTCCAGGTCAGAGGTAAACTCTCATTCAACTTTTCAGTCAGAGGAGAGAATTGTTGAGATTGAGTTGGACCATGCTTAAGAATGTGGAATGTGTGTTCCCAAGTCAAAGACTTATTGACGTTAATTCCAGTCGATATGCTTCCCCTAGGAGAGAGGGAAGCTTATGTTGATCGGGTGAATAGGCATCTTACTTTGTTTACTCTTTCAGGAGAGAGGTTTTCTATTCAGCCTGTTCAGAGATGTTATTGCACTCAGTTGAGATTTGAACGCAGGCCTCCTGGCTCTGAAATAGAAAGTCCTATTCTCAAGGTATGATAGCCTGGGAATTTAACAAATTGCTAAACATTTATCTTAAGATAAGTGGGATAGATATCAGAATATCTATTACATTTCGTAGGCATGGTCATCGTGTTTAACATATCCATGATAGGGTAGACAGGGAGGAACTGTACCCCTTGATGAGTGATCAATGACCAGTCAGCATAGAGTTAAATTAAGAGGTGGGATGTTTAGAGGAGATGTGAGGAAGAGCATTTACACAAAGAGGTTGGTGGGAATCTGGAACTCCCTGTCTGTAAGGGTGGTAGAGGCAGAAACCCTCAACATTTAAGAAGTATTTAGGTGTGCGCTTGTGATGCCAAGGCATACAAGACTGTGATCAAAGTGATGGGATTAGAATTAGGTGGCTGTGTTTGACTGGCACAGACTGGATGGGCTAGAAGGCCTTTCTCTGTAATGTAGATCTGTATGACTTTGTTGGGGATGTAGGCATCACTGGCATCTGCATGTGTTGCCCCTGCCTACTCGTCCTTGAGACCATTTCAGATGGCACTTAAGAGTAAGTGACATTGCTGTGGGTCTGGAATCACGTGTAGCCAAACCAGGTAAGGAGGGCAGACTTTCTCTTTCTGTAGTACATGAATGAACCAGATGGGTTTCTACAGATGGCCACCATTACTGATACTGACTTCACTTACAGATTTATTAATTGAGTTTAAAATTCACTAGAATCCCTACAATGTAGAAACAGGTCCCCCGAAGAGTGACCCACCCAGACCAATCCATTCCCCACCCTGTATTTACTCCTGACAAATGCACCTAACCTACACATCCCTGAACACAATGGGCAATTTAGCATGACCAATTCACCTAACCTGCACATCATTGGACTGGGGGGGGAAACCAGAGCACCAGGTGGGAATGTGCAAACTCCACACAAACAGTCACCTGAGGCTGGAATCGAACCTGAGTCCCTGCTGCTATGAGGCAGCTGTGTTAACCACTGAGCCACTAGTTGTCTTGATTCAATCTCTCAAATACAGGCATTAGCCTGGCTCTCTGAATTGTGATGCATCTCCAGTGCAGCAAAATTAGCAAGATGTCACTATCTCCACTCTGGATAGGAGATGTTCAAACATGCTACAACATACCTTCGGAATAGGTGGGATTTGAACCTGCACATCCTGGTTCAGAATGGCCTATTTCTATGATGTAAATTTGATGTAACTCTGTGTCTGTTGACCACAGTATTCATGAAAAAATCTTCAGAAACCCAAAGAAATTGTCATATCATATCACCTCAATTTTTGCATGACTTTAGAACATAGAGCAGTACAGCATAGCACAGGAACAGGCCCTTCGGCCCACCATGTCTATGCCAACCATGATTCCATTCTAACTAATCCATCTGCCTGCACATGGTCTGTAGACCTGTATTCCCTGCCTGATCACATGTCTATCTAAATGCCTCTTAAACATTACTAATGTATCTGCTTCTCTCGCCTTTCCTCATAGCACATTCCAAGCACCTATCGCCCTCTGCATTTAAAATAAAACTTGCCTCACATTTCTGTTACTGGCCTCACACGTCTGATTTTGATGAAAGATTATTGAGGATAATGCAGGAATATAGAGTTGAGGTTAAAATCTGATCAGCCGTGATCTTGTTGAATGGTGGAGTAGGCCTGAATCTGTTTGATGGGACAAAGAGCAGTGACTGAGTTACAATTTCAAACCACACTGTTTCCTGACTGTCTCCTGCACTGATTAATGGGAATAGTGCTGCTAATGTGCCAAGTCTACCACAAGGGGCAAGCAGTTAAACTGCTTCATATGATGTTGATAATAAAATACCAAATCATGGATTTGGTTTCTCTGAATAATTGCTCTGCTGTCGTCCTCGCATTTAATCTCTGGCTCAAAAGCCTGGAGGCATTCAATAAGTGTTACATGCCTCTGTTATAGGGGCATTACATTGGTAAAGTTTCATCCTCCTGTGCCTCACATAGATACCTATTGCAATTAACTGGTTGCAAGTAGTGCCTTCCCAGTTCTCTTCATTGGAAATGGTAATGAGCACCAAATGCCCAATAACAAGCGATCGGTCCTCTGAGCTGATTGAATTCTCACCCTCAGCACCTTCTGTCTCGATCTCAGTCACCTCTTTCTGAAAATCCTACACCTTTTAGTTCTCCTTTAACCCCAACCCTGCTCTGAGCAACAGGGAGAAGGGAACACAATGGACAGGTGATTGTTAGGCCGTGGCTAATTGTCTGGGAATGGAAGTAAACTACTTTAGATTCTGGAGATCTGAAATCCTAAGAGAAAGTGCTGGAAAATCTCAGCGAGTCTGGCAGCCCCTGTGAAGCGAGAAACAGTGTTAACATTTTGAGTTCGGTACGATGATTCTTCAGAACTGATCTAAGGACAGGAGGTTGAGGGGTGACCTTATAGACGTTAATAAAATTGTAAGTATGGATAGGGTGAATGGCAGGAGTCCTTTCCCTGAGGTGGAGGATTTCAAGTGTGTGGGGTATATTTTTATGGAGAGAGGAGCAAAATTTAAACAGGGTGAGAGGAAACTCTTTTTACAGAGAGTGCTTCGTGTGGAGTGCAATGATCTTCCAGAGGAAGTGGTGGATACGGGTACAGTTTCAAAATTTGAAAAATGTATAGATGAATAAGGAATATGGAGGGATATGGAAGAACAGGCAGATGGGACTAGTTTAGTTTGGGAACATTGTCTGCTTGGACTGGTTAGACCAAGGGTCTTTTTCCTTGCTGCATGAATAAACCTATAAATCTGCATCTATATAAATCTGCATCTATAAATCCAGCCATGGCAATGCATAGAATTCAAATCCATTAATTAAAAACAGGAAGTAAAAGTTGTTCATAGTAATGATGACTATGACAACCATCACTGATTGTCATTAAAAATCCTCCTGGCTCACTAATGTTCTTTAGGGAAGGAAGTCTGCCATCCTTACTCGGTCTGACCTATATGTGACTCCAGACACCAGCAATGAGGTTAAGTCTTACCTGCCCTCTGAAATAGCCCATCAAGCCTCTTAGTTCAAGCACATTTAGGGATAGGTTAATGGTACCTGAGGTATCCTTCCTGTTCTGGGCGCTAACTCCCAACTAGATGTGATGATGAATGGCTGCTTGGCTAAAGGAAGAAAAACAACGATAGACCAGTAATACTGGGAATGAATGGTTGAGTCATACTTCTTCTTCCATTTTGAAGTACAAACCAATATATTTTATTCACCAGTTTTGCTGTATTTTTTTCCTTCTAGTTCATTTGCTGCTTTACCCAGTTTTGTTTTATTCATTCATGGGATAAGGGTGTTGCTGGTTAGGCCAGCGTTTACTGCCCATCCCACAGGGCAACCATGTTGCTGTTGGTCTGGAGTTACACATAGTCCAGACCAGGTAATGATGACAGTTTCCTTCCATAAAAGACATGAGTGAACCAAATGGGTTTTTCCCAACAGTGGTTTCATGGTCACCATTAATTCCAGATTTTTTTTATTGAGTTCAAATTCCACCATCTGCTATTGGCAGGATTTGAACACAGGTCCCCAGAAAATTATCTGAGTCTCTGGATTAACAGTCCAGTGATAATATCAATTGGCCATCACGTCCCCAGTTGTTTCCCAACTGCTCAGTTCCCTGGGCTCACCACGGTAATCCAGTTCCCAGCTTCCTCTGCTCTATATCACCATTTCTCTCATGATTTTGCAAGCACAGCTGAACTACAAGACGCCATATTAACTCAATGACCGTTCAACCTCCCTTCCTGGCTCCCCATGAATGGTTGATGAGAAAAGGCTCCGCTCCTGTCAAAACAGTTGCTGCTGGTGCTCATTAAAGCTCACGTGGAGCAGCCTCATCCCTTGAAAGTGAGCTCTCCCTCTTCAAATCTTCTATTCCCCTTCAAAGTCCTCTGATACACTTGGACTGCCAAAGGTGAGGTAACAACCTACTGATTTTATCTCTAGAATAACCTGGAAAGTCAGCTAATGTTCCAGGGACACGGATTTAAATCTCATCATGGCATGTGGTGGGATCTGAATTCAATCAAACGTATACAGAATTAATTTGATCTACCCGTGAAACTATTGTTAATTATCTGAAAAATCCATCTGGCTCACTAATGTCTTTCAGAGAAGGAAGTATGCCATCCTCACCTGGTCTGGCCTGCATGTTACTCCAGTCCCACAACAATGCTCTCAACTACCCTCTGGGCAATTTAGGATTATCAATGAATGCTGTCCTAGCCAGCATTCCCTCAGTACTGTAGGAGCAAATTCCTGCACATGCTGGAACCCATACTGAAAACAACAATGGAGACCAAAGCGAGTCAAACAGCATCCATGGAGAGAGCACAAGCTAACAGAGTTCTGATGAAGAGTCATCTAGGCTTGAAACGTTGGATTGCTGTCTCTCCATGGATGCTGTCTGACCAGCTGTGATCTCCAGCTTTGTTGTTTTCAGTTGCTCAGTACTGTCCCTCCGACAGTGCAGTACTCCCTCAGTACTGTCCCTCCGACAGTACAGTACTCCCTCAGTACTGTCCCTCCGACAGTACAGTACTCCCTCAGTACTGACCCTCCGACAGTACAGTACTCCCTCAGTACTGACCCTCCGACAGTGTAGTATTCCCTCAGTACTGACCCTCCGACAGTGCAGTACTCCCTCAGTACTGTCCCTCCGACAGTACAGTACTCCCTCAGTACTGTCCCTCCGACAGTACAGTACTCCCTCAGTACTGACCCTCCGACAGTACAGTACTCCCTCAGTACTGACCCTCCGACAGTGTAGTATTCCCTCAGTACTGACCCTCCGACAGTGCAGTACTCCCTCAGTACTGACCCTCCGACAGTGCAGTACTCCCTCAGTACTGTCCCTCCGACAGTGTAGTATTCCCTCAGTACTGTCCCTCCGACAGTGTAGTATTCCCTCAGTACTGTCCCTCCGACAGTGCACTACTGCCTCAGTACTGACCCTCCGGCCGTGCACTACTCCCTCAGTACTGTCCCTCCGACAGTACAGTACTCCCTCAGTACTGTCCCTCCGACAGTACAGTACTCCCTCAGTACTGACCCTCCGACAGTACAGTACTCCCTCAGTACTGACCCTCTGACAGTGCAGTACTCCCTCAGTACTGTCCCTCCGGCAGTGTAGTACTCCCTCAGTACTGTCCCTCCGACAGTGCAGCATTTCCTCAGCACTGACCCTGTGACAAGGCAGATGCAGGCATGACAGCTTATACAGGAGAAATGTGCACGAGCCCAGAAAGATTATTTCCATACAGCAACAACAATGGCACCTTACCCAGGCATAATGGGCAATGTTTCCCTGTCCAATGAGAGCAAGACAAATTTAATCCAGCCAGTTACCTCCCCGTCAGTATACTTGCAATCATCAGCAAGGTGATGGAAACTATGTTATGAACAGTGCTATCAAGTGGCACTTACTTATCAATAACTCGCTCGCTGATGCTCAGTCTAGGTTCTAAGTGCGCTCTCAGCTTCAGAACTCATTGCATCTTTGGTCTAAACACAGACAAAAGATCTGAATCCCAATGCTTTTAACATTGAAGAAGCAATTTAAGTGGCATGGAGGAGCCAAATTGAAGTCCAATTGTGGACTGGAGGAAAAATGCTCCACTAGTTGGTGTCATGCGTAGCAGATGGTCGTGGTTATTGGAGGTCAATCATCTGAGGTCCAGGACATCTCAGCAGGAGTTCCTCAGGGTAGAGTCCTAGGTCCAACCAGCTTCAGCTGATTCATCAATGATGTTCTGTCCATGATAAGATCAGAAATGGGAATGTTCGCTGATGATTGTGCAATGCTCAGATCTTGAAGCAGCCAGTGCCCTAATTCAGCAAGGCCTGAGAAATATATAGGCTTAAGCTTATAAGTGGAAAGTAACATAACTGGCACATAAAGTGCCAAGAAATTACTGAGCTCAATAAGAGAGAGTTTATTCACTTCACATTGACACACGTTGGGATTACTGGCACTGGATTTCCCATCATCAACATCCTTGCAGGGGGTTTACCTTTGACCAAAGATAGATAGTATCAGACTGGCCATACAAATACTGTGGCTGCAACAGCAGGTCAGAGGGTAGGAATTCTGTGGCAAGTAACTCCTGCCTTTCTTAGTCACCTACAAGTCAGGAGTGTGATATACTTGCCTGGATGAATGAAGTTCAAACAGCATTCAAGAAGCACGATGGTGTACAGGGAAATGCAGTTCACTTTCACCACCCATCCCACCCATCCCACCCACCCCCATCACCAATAGGTGGTAGTGGCAGTGTACACTGTCTCTGAGATGCCCTGTAGTAACTCTCCCAGGCTCCTTAGGCAGCACTTTCCAAATCTGCAAGTTCTACCATCTAGAAGGACAAGGGCAGCAGATCCATGGGAACATGACCTCCTGCAGGTTCCCCTCCAAGCCACTCACCATCCTGACCTGGAAATAAAGCACTGTTACTTCATTGTCGCTAGGTCAAAATTGTGGAGCTCCCTCCCTAGTGGCATTGGGGGTCAACATATAGCACATAGATTGCAGCAGTTCAAGGAGGCAATTCACTACCACCTTCTCAAGGGGCAACTAGAGATTGGCAATAAATGCCACACCAATGCCCATATCCCAGGAATGAATAAAAAAAGAGGAGGGGGGGGGGAGAATGTAGAGAGAAATGCATGAAAATATACAACATTTTTAAAAAATATTAAAAGCCTCCTTGGAAAATGAGCAAACTTAGATCAGTGGACCCAAAGGAGATCAGGAGTTGGTGTGAGGACAATGATGGATTGGAATCAGGCCAGGTTACAGAGAGCATAGAGATGGCTGCCAGACTATTGTAACAACTAACAGAGCTTCAGAAAGACATTTCCTCTGCTTTTGACCCTCCCATAGGTACCCTGTCACTTTGTTGTTGCATTTCCTCCACTCTAGCCTTCTCTCAGTGTGATTTTCTTTTTGGCTGTAACTGATCCTATCCTCTGAGATAAGCTCTTAGTAATCATTTGCTGCATCAGTTGCAATGTGATATTTTGCGCTAACTGCTCAGCTGTTATGTCACTGGCTGTTGCTCCACATTACAGCTTCATTGTTATTCGGTTCTACCTGTCCTCTCCCAAGTTTTCCTGGAGCTATAAGTAAATTATCCACCCCTGCAATCATTGCTAAATAAATATTTAACTCTGCTATCCCAACTCGGATAAACATTTGCCTCTGTCTCCAACCCCACCACAGTCACTTGATCCCTGTGACCTATACATGACTCCCTCCCCAGCTACGCATGGCCATGGGGCTTCTCTACATTGCTGTCTTTCCCATTGACACTCAGGTTACTGGGGGTGGGTGGGATCAGTTAGCTGAGTTGGTTGGTCAGTTGGTATGTAATGCAGAGTGGCATGAATGGCATGCAGTAATTGCAAAGAGGTCAGCAGATGGGTCTCATAGAATATGAGTTCCCTGACTGTGGCTGTTAATCAGGTCCAATCAGGGAGCCCTGGCTGACAGATATAAACAGGAATGTCAGAGGTTGTGTTCACTCTTGGAGTTGGTTCTGGGGGAGCTGGATCAACGTCAAGGACTCTCCGTATGTAAATAAAGAGTGACTTGGTTCCAGATACCGGTCACTCTGGAGGTATTTGATGGCGTAGGTTCAGTTCCTGAACCATCTGAGATCACAAGGAAGACCCCTGTTTCTCAACTCACCACACCCCACCCTCATCGCCTGAGATGTGCCTCTGATTAAATGCATCACCAGTTGGGTCACTCTAATGAGAGAGTTCTATAGCAACTTTAATTTTGTGCTTGCTGTGCAGGCTATCATTTGCCAATTACCCCATCTTTGTTGTGGGGGTAACACAGCAGTTAGACTGCCACCTCCCCTACCCCACCCCCACCCCCTCAGTGTTTCCCTTCTGTGGCTTTGAGGACACTGCAGTAGCCAGCCTATCCACTAGGGGCAGAGCTGCCTAGCAAATGAAGCAAGCTCCACAGTGAACACATCCAGCAGATTGGAAATGGGATTCTTCATCACGTGGATCCCATTTGATGCCATTCCTGAGCAAATCTCACTGGGACTCTTTTGACGCAGTGTAGTATCCCCGCCTCTGAGCCAAGAGGATCAGGTTCAAGTCCCACCTGCTCCAGCGGTGTCTCATAATATCTCTGAACAGATTAAATTAAAAAATCAAGAAAATCTCAATGTACAGTCCAGATACACAAAGGAGCCTTTCTTTGGCCCAGCTATCTTCTGTTTTTTTGTTTTCCCTAGTGCTATTGTGTGAAGAATATTTGGATGTGATCCTGAAGCTGTAGGAAGTGACAGGTAATGAATGGTCTTTAATCTTTTCTACATTACTGCAGTTTGCCTGAAAGGGATTTATTTTTCTCCTCTTCCCTGGCAATGTTTTGCTTATGTTTGCTTATGTTTGTAACTGTGCTGAAGCTGTTACAGTGAGTATGTGCAATAAACAGCCACTCATATTCCTGGGGGTGGAAGAGAAATCTTTGCTATTTCTAATATTTAATCTTCAATGACCAATACTGCATGGACAAAAACTCCTACTGCACCTAAGAGAGAAAAACGCAGTCAATATTGTACCTGGACAATAGGGCATCAGAGCTTGAGAATACTCACTGTCTCCCACTCTCTCGCACTTTTTCACTCTCTCCCACTCTCTCACACTCTTTCACTCTCTCTCATACTCTCTCACACATTCATTCACTCTCATACTCACCCTGAATCAGTCTGTCTTCTCTCCTCTCTCTGTCTCTCACTCACTCATTTGCTCACTCACTCACACACTCTGACTTTGTCTCTCTCATTCTCTTTCCTCCATTTACATTCATAAGAATCCAAGTTGATTTCTGATTTACCAGGTCCTAATCACCCTCCATTTTCCAACCAACATTGGTCCTGTCCAATAATGTCTCAAATTTATGATTCTGTGTTGAAATTCCTTTGTGGCCTCGAACCTCCCTGACTCTGTTGACTCTATCATTCCTATGATCCTCTGATTCTGACCTCTTATGTATCTTCAGTTTTAATCACTTCACTATTGGTATACTGAGCCTTATTTTGACAAGGTCTTAAACACTGGAGCACCCTCCATGAATCTTTTCACATTCTCTTTCTACTCACATTCTAGCCCAAAACTCAGGGTTGCCTTTTGGAACAGAGATGAGGAGTAAATGATTCTCAGGGACAAGACCTACAGGTGGTTCTGCTATAACATGACAGTTGTATCCCTCTGCAACCTCATGCTGTAGAAAATCACACTGTTGAAGATCACCACAGAAAATCGCCATACCCGTTCAGTAGAAAGTTTGCGTTTTCCAAATAGCGTCCACAATTTGTCAATCGTGTTGTCGCCAATTCATGTTGATGAAACACGTGTTATACCAGAATGATCTGTACAAGCAGTTAGAAACAAATGGGTTGATTAGCGACAAACAGCATGGTTTTATGTAGGGGAGGTCATGTCTCACTAACTTAATCAAGTTTTTTGAGAAGTTGGTGAAGGTGATTGATGAGGGAAAGTGGTTGATGTTGTCTCAGTAAATTCTTTGATGAAGTCCCTCCTGGTAGATTGGGACAAAAGGTGAAGTCACATAGTATCAGGGATGAGCTGGCAAGATGAATATACAACTGGCTTAGTCATAGGAGACAGAGGGGAGTGGTGGAAGGATGCTTTTCAGAATGGAGGGCTGTGACTACTGGTGTTCTACAGAGCTCAATGCTGGGACCTCTGCTGTTCGTGACCTACATAAATGATTGGGAAGAAAATGTAGCTGGTCTAATTGGTAAGTTTGCAGATGATACAAAGATTGGCAGAGTTACAAGTACTGAGGAGGATTGTCAGGGGATACAGCAGGATAAAGATCAGTTAGAGGCATGGACAGGTAAATGGCAGATGAAGTTATACAATGAATGGCAGAACCCTTAGGAGTATTGATATGCAGAGGGATCTGGGTGAGCAGGCACTGATCACTAAAGGTGGCAGCACAGGTCGATAAGATAATAAAAAAGGCCTATGGCATCCTTGCCTTCATTGGCAGGGGCATTGAGTATAAGATTATGCTGCAAGTTTATAGAACTTTAGGTAAGTCACATTTGGAATATTGCAGACAGTTTTGGTCACCACACTACCAGAACGATGTGTATGTTTTGGAGAAGGTACAGAAAAGGTTTACCAGGATGTTGCCTGGTGGGGGATTTTTGCTATGAAGAAAGGCTGGGTTTGTTTTCATTGGAACGCAGGAGATTGAGATGTGGCATGATAGAAGTTTCTAAGATTGTGTCTGGCATGGATAGAGTGGGAAGTATGAGGCCTTTTCACGGGGTGGAGGGGTCAATTACTAGGGGACAAATGTTCAAGATGCAAGGGGAGGAAGTTTGAAAGAGATGTGTGAGGCACGTTTTTCACACAGAGCGATGAGTGCCTGAAACGTGCTACCAGAGGAGGTGGAGTTGAAAAGTGTGGCACTGGAAAAGCGCAGCATGCCAGGCAGCATCCGAGGAGCAGGAGAATCAACGTTTCGGGCATAAGCCCTTCTTCAGGAATGAGGCTGGTATGCCAAGCGGGCTGAGAGAAAAGGAGGTGGTGGAAGCAGACTCAGTAGATATAAGTGAAGACAGTTTTAATATGGAAGGAAAAAGATGTCAGCGCAGGCCTGGAGGGCCACAGGACCTTTTCCTGTTCTGTATTGTTCTTTGTTCGAAATATTTTCTCTGAGGGTAATGTAACTTTGGAACTCTCTGCCATTGAGATGCAGGAGATGGATTCACTGAATATTTTTAAGGCAGATGTGGATGGATTCTTGTTAGTCAGGAGATCACAGATTAATGGGACTGGATGAAAATGTGGAAATTGGAAAATGATAGATTAGCCTTGACCATACTTAATGGTGGACTAGGCACAGGGCCTGAGGCACATCCTTCTTTGCTTAATTTGCACGTTTGTATCATTGTAATTCTTGCATCAACTGGCACAATGGTCCTGCACATTACCCGGTGTCAAATCTTGGCTGCTAACACTCTCATAAAATGCTTTGGGCCATTTCAATGAATGCAGGCTTTTGTTGTTGCATGTTTTGAATATAGCATCTGGCTCTTGGCTGTGCTAACAAAACCGGAGAATGTGGGAGACACTCGACAGGTCTGGCAACATCTTTGGAGAAAGAAACAAAGGTAACGTTTTGTGCCTAATGTGATTATTCTTCAGAACTTCTGTAGTGTGAACTGCCTTCTTGAACTGCTGTAGGTTGACCCACAATGTCATGAGGGAGGGAGTTCCACAATTTTGACTCAGCGACACTGAAGGAACAGCAATAAGACAAACACTGAGAACATCGGAGAAACTCAGCAGGTCTGGTCTCGTGCTTGGACAGAGAAACAGATAACTAGTTCTGTAGAGTCATACCAGTCTCAAAATATGAACTCTGTTTCTCTCCATAGATACTGACCTGCTGAGTTTCTTCAGCATTTTCTGACTTTATTCCAGATTTCCAGCATCTGCAGTGTTTTGTTTTTCTTTGATGGATTGCTAAGTCAGGATGGTGAGTGATTTGGTGGGGAATGTGCAGGTAGTGCTGTTCCCATGTATTTGCTGCCCTTGTCCTTATAGATGGTACAGTCACCAGTTCAGAAGGTTCTGCCTAGGGATCTTTGGCGAATTTCTGCAGTTGTTGCACACTGAGGGTGGCATGGTTGCTCAGTAGTTAGCACTGCTGCCTCACAGTGCCAGGAATCTTGGTTCGATTCCACCGTTGGGTGACTGGGTGGAGTTTGCACATTCTCTTTTGTGTGGGTTTCCTCTGGTGCTCTGGTTTCCTCCAATAGTCCAAAATGTGGAGGTTAGGTGGACTGGCAATGTTATAGTATCTATAGTGCCCAGGGATTTGCAGGCTAGGTGGATTAGCCATGGGAAAGGCAGGGATAGAGTAGGGGTGTGCGTCTTCAGAGGTTGGATGATGGCCTACTTCCACACTGTAGGGATTCCATCCTGCTACTGAATTTTAGTGGATTAGAATCCCTACAGAGTGGAAAAAGGCTTTTCAGCCCAGCAAGTCCATCCAGACCATTCCCGTATTACTCTGCATTACCCCTGATTAATGCATCTAACCTACACATCCCTGAACACTGTGGGCAATTTAGCATGGCCAATTCACCTACCTGCACATTTTTGGACAGTGGGAGGAAGACAATGCAGAACAGAAAGAACGTTCAAACTCCACAGTCAGTTGGCGGAGGCTGGAATCGATCCCTGACACTGTGAGGTAACAGTGCTAACCACTGAGCCACCGTGCCACCGGAGGAGAGGGTGTATGAAGAAAATGATGGATAGAGTGCTTTGCAAATGCATTCCTTGATGAAACAATCCCTGCAACTTATTTATACATGAGAGAATGCAAGCCATGCTTGTGTAAACTGTCCCCGTATTTTACCAGATAAACTCTGGTGGATCTATTACTGTCTGTCCCATGAGGCCAATATCCCTACTCTGAGGTTGGGGCTCACATTTGGATGGAAGAGCTGAATATGTTCTGACTAAATTCCCCTGAAGCACAGAAAATTTGCACTTTGAGCCTGTTTGGGCCTGAACCGAATCAATGACCGATATCTGAAGACAAATTTGCACCAGCAAATTTTGTTACCTTCCCCTCCACCCCCAGTAACACACAGTATTGTGCAATGTGTTATTTTCAATAGACTTCCCACCATCCTGTTGAAGAGTCCATTTGTGCTGTTTGCAAGGGAACTGTATGATTGTGGAGGGGGTTTGTGCTTTGCTAGAAATGGTTGTACCCACCATCATGTATTAGCTACAAAAACTTAAACACAAGTACCAACATTCAAAAACAGCTTCTTCCCTGCCATTATTAGATGTCTGAATGGACCTCTCAAATTTTAAATTTAATGTTCTTTGAACACCTTCTCTGCTGCTGTAACATTGTATTCCTTGCTCTGTTGTATTATCGTAATGCACTTTGTATGGTATTAACTGCCTGTACTGCGCACAAAACAAAACTTTTCACTGTCCTTAGATACATGAGACAATAATAAATCAAATCAAAAATTCCATGGGATAATTTTCCCTGGCTCTCTGCTTTGGATCAGGTTGTGTTTTAAGAGAATGTAGATGGAATGTATTCAGCCTGGAGCTTGGTGACCAATGGTGTTCTGCAGGGATCTGTTCTGGGACCTCTGCTCTTTGTGATTTTTATAAATGACCTGGATGAGGAAGTGGAAGGGTGGGTTAGTAAGGTGCCAATGACATGAAGGTTGGTGGAGTTGTTGATAGTGTGGAGGGCTGTTGTAGGTTGCAACTGGGCATTGATAGGATGCAGAGCTGGGCTGAGAAGTGGCAGATGGAGTTCAACCTGGAAAAATGTGAAGTGATTCATTTTGGAAGGTCAAATTTGAATCCAGATTACAGGGTTAAAGGCAGGATTCTTGGCAGTGTGGAAGAAAAGAGGGATCTTGGGGTCCATGTCCATGTCCATGTCCATAGATCCCTCAAAGTTGGCACCCAAGTTGATAGGGTTGTTAAGAAGGCATACGGTGTGTTGGCTTTCATTAGCAGTGAGATTGAGTTTAAGAGACACAAGGTTATGCTGCAGTGAATTTGAAATTATTTATGATATCACTGATTATGTACGAAAATGGCATTCAGGTAGATCTAGAATGGCAGAGCAAGTTCAAAGAGTTAAATGGCCTAGAGTTGCTCCTACATGTTCAGATTATGTTAAATGTTCTCTCTGTATGATATGCCCTTCCATTGCATAAGAGTATTACTGGCAAGGTATTTCTTGCCTACCCCTTGCTGACCAATGAGAAGGTGATGGTGAACTACCTCCTTAGATCCACTGCAGCCCAGCTACTGAGTTGTTCGGGAGGGAGATCTATTATGTTGAGCCAGAATGATGATGATGCTGCCCTAGTCCTGCAAGATGGAAGTGGTTGTGTGTTTGGAAGACATGATCAAACAAGTTTTGGTGAGTTGATGGTCCAACTTCTTCTTGCTGTCAAATATTGAAATGATCCTTCAAATGTTCACTAACATCCAAATCTTGTCTTGCAAGAGTACAACAGAATGGCAAAGCACTCAAACAAAATACCGTTCACTGTAATACAGTCCAATTCGATCAATGTTTCGTAACAGCCTTTCTATAACAACTTCACACTTTATAACCAATGATGGAATCTTGAATTGCAGTCTCATACATTGGAGGAAATATGGCATACAATTTGCACACTGTAAGCTCCCACAAACAACAATGAAATAATAACCACTTTTGTTGAATTAGGAATAAATATTGATCAGGTCCTGGAAAAATGCACCCTGCACTTCCCCCACTTCTTAGGCGTAGATGCGTGAGATCTTTGCAACTATGTATCAGAAAAATGCTGCCTTGTTTAATGCTGCAAGTGAGAAGACTGCATCTCCAACAGTGTGACATTTTCATAACGCGAGACTTAATTGTAGCTGAGATTCACAATCTTCTGGTTTTAGACTGAGAATTGGGTACACTTAGCCACGATTGGCATTTGGAGAAAAGATATTACCATACACCCAATCCTGCCTGGCCTAGTAAGGGTGCAGTATTACACTGTCCGGCCTAGTTAGGCTACAGTGTTACACTGCCTTGCCTAGTCAGGATACAGTATTACTCTGTCTGGCCTAGTCAGGGTGCAGTATTACACTGCCTTGCCTAGTCAGGATACAGTATTACTCTGTCTGGCCTAGTCAGGGTGCAGTATTACACTGCCTTGCCTAGTCAGGATACAGTATTATCCTGCCCGGCCTAGTCAGGGTACAGTATTACACTGTCCAGTTTGGTCAGGATACAGTATTACACTGCACACCTAGTCAGGATACGGTATTATCCTGCCCGGCCTAGTCAGAGTACAGTATTACCCTGCCCAAACTAGTCAGGGTACAGTATTACACTGCCCAGTTTGGTTAGGGTACAGTATTACATTGCCTAGTCTGGTCAGGGCACAGCAGTGTGCTGTGACTTTATTAGATGCTTTGAGAACTCTCTATTCTAATTGATTGCTCATACAACAGGTTTTCTAAAAGATGTTTGTGAACCAGGCAGATTTTTATGATTGGTCTTTCTCTCTGTTAGGCAGTCCTTTAGAGTTGAGGATGACTTGTGTCCACTGCAGTTCACTGGGGTGTGAGATGACTGATGAGTCCAACATGTGATCTCTATACTGTCCTATGTAAACATGTGGGTCTGGAAGGTGCTCTTGAAGGAGAATTGGCAAGTTGCCTCTCTCTCCTTGTCAATATCCCTTCTACTACCACCTCAAACGTGATGTCTTCAAAGTGATACTCTCCTTTTTACCATTACTCGTCTTCAGTATGTCTGCGTCCTGGTGTTATCCTGTACTGAGTCCAGCTACTCACCATGAGGAAGTGGGTGGAAAAGTGTTTTGACTCATTGATACCGAAGCCAGTTTGAATGACATTGTTTACAAAATCAGAAGTTTAAAAATCAGAAATTATTCATCCAATGCAGATGAACGTCCACGTTTGTGTCACATGGGTGAAGTGTTGAATAGGTTGAGCCATTCAGATGATCGTGCACTCTCTCTGATGTCTTAACTTTGCCCCTGAATGTTCCCAATAAATCTTGATATGTTGATTGCCTAATCATAAGTGAACTTTCTGCAAATGAGTTGCTCACAAGGTAAGGTCTCCAGTGAGTGAGAGATAGAGTCAGAGAGTCACAATATCATATAGCACAGAAACAGACCTTTCAGTCCAACCTTTAGTTCATACTGACCATAATCTCAAACTAAATCAGGCCTGCCTGCCTGCGTTTGGCCCATATCCTTCCAAACTTTTCCTATTCATGTACTTATCCAAATGTCTTTTAAATGCTGTAACTGTACCTGTTTGCATCACTTCCTCAGGCAGTTAATTCCATGTGCAAACTGATCACTGTGTAAAAAAAGTTGTCCCTCATGTCCTTTTTAAATCTTTCTCCTCTACTCTTCAAAATATGCTCCCTAGTTTTGAGCGCCCCCACCCTAGGGAAAAGAGCCTTGCGATTCATTTTATCTATGCTCATCATGATTTTATAAACCTCAATAAGGTCACCCCTCAACCTCCTACACTCCAGTAAAAATATACCAGCCTATCCAGCCTCTCCTTATAATTCAAACTTGCCATTACTGGCAACATCCTGGTAAATCTTTTCAGAACCCTTTCCAGCTTAATAATATCCTTCCTATAACGGGTGACCAGAACTGGTCATAGTACCCCAGAAGAGGCCTCATGGACGTCCTGCACAACCTCAATATGACATTTCAACTCCTACGCTCAAAGGTCTGAGCAATGAAGGCAAGCGTGCTAAACACCTTGTCTACATGTCATGCAAATTTCAAGAATTATGTACCTGAACCCCTAGATCTATCTGTTCTACAACATTATCCAATACCTAACTAATAAATAGTGTATAAATAAATTTCCAGGGAGTTTGCATATCGCCTAGATCCTCTAAGGTGGAGCATTACATGATCCGATAGAGCCTGTGCCATGGCGAATAAACACAGAATATAATGACTTGCTTTGTTCTGTTGTTCATGTCATATTCTTCAGTGGGACTAGGGTAATGTTTTCCTGAAGCCACAGGGCGGAATTGCTACACGGAGGTTTGTGCACGCTCAGCAGTGTGCAGATTCTTCCGGAATCCACTACCTTGTATGGGCCTTGGCGTTCTGCGCAGTGGCAGAAACTGGCGGCTGTATAGGACGTGAGCATCACTGGAAAGTTCAGCATTTGTAACTGATCCTTCATTGCCCATAAATTGAATGGCTGACTGGGCCATTTCATAGGGCAGTTCAGAGCCAGCCACATTACTACAGGTCTGGAGTCATGTGTAGGCCAGACCAGGATGGAATGGAAATTTCTCCTCCAGACGTTTGTTTTTTCCTTCCGAATACAAAAATATGTTGTAGTTTTGGGGCTTTGTTACTGAGGCAGGCTTTAATATAACAGATTCATTATAGTTAAATTCCCCTATCTGCAGTGGTGGGATTCGAACCTGTGTCCACGAAGGCCTTTTAGATTGCTAACCCAGTGACGTTACCACCACGGCACTATCTGCCAAGTTGTGAAGTGTGTAAGCACTCATTTTGTCACATAATAATGCTCTATTGAATGTAGGATGGCGTCAGGAGGGAGGAGGAATTGTTTTGTTTCAGATCTCCAGCATCTGCAGTTCTTTGTTTTATATTAGAGTTCTCAATGGTGCTCTTGCTAACACTAAACCACCAATCAATATGACTGTAATAGATGATCTGGTCATTGTCATTAATTAATTCCGAGTTTAGATAAATTAGGAAACCAGGCACCACCAACCTTTTTCTTCACAATATAATTATTTATAAAATGCAACATAAAAATATCTATCTCCTCTCTAAACAATATTCATTGTCCCAGAAGTCTCCCTCTATACTCTTTGGAGCATTGATTAACTATTAAATTAATTAACTAATTAACCGATCCTTAATGGGGCATGTAACTGAAACAAAATATAAAAATAAATTTAAATTAAAATGTCATTATTGGGGCTGATAAACAATGCAGCCTCTGTGGTGCCCACAGGTCATAGAAGGCTTTAACATGTAATAGACATCATGCACTCCTTCCCTCCCTCCAGGTGAAAATCAATTTATGCCTCATATTCCAAAGCAGTCTCCTATTGCACAATGTTCAGCACTATTTGTGACTTCTCAGACACCGAAGCAGTTTCGTGTTCAAATGCAACAAGATCTGGACAATATCCAGGCTTGGGCTGACAAGTGGCAAGTAACATTCGTGCCACACAAATGCCAGAATATGGTCTACTCCAACAAGAGGCAATCTAATCACTGTTCCTTGCCATTCAATGGAGTTACCATCACTGAATCCCCCACTATCAACATCTATTGATCAAAAACTCAACTGGACCCATCACATAAACACAGTGGCTACAAGAGTGCTGGGAATACTGCAGTGTGTAACACACCTCCTGACTCCCCAGAATCTGTTCACGATCTACAAGCACAAACCAGGAGTGTGATGGAATACTCCCCACTTGCCTAGATGGATGCAGCTCCAACAACACTCAAGAAGCTTGACATCATCCAGGACAAAGCAACCCACTTGATTGGCCACAAATGCATGGACATCCACTCCTGCCATCACTAATGCTCAGTAGCACCATCTACAAGATGCACTTCAAAAGTTCACCAAAGATCCTCGGACAGCACCTTCTAAACCCCCGACTACTTCCATCTAGAAGGAAAAGGGTAGCAGACACAAGGAACACCATCACCTGTAAGTTCCCCTCCAAGCCACTCATCACCCTGACCTGGAAATATATCTTCATTTCTTCGCTGTCACTCGGTCAAAATCCTAGAGTTCCCTCCTCCCTATGGGCATTGTGGGTTACAACCCACAGCGTGTAGACTGCAGTGGTTCTAGAAGACATCTCGCCACCACCATCTCAATGGCAACTAATGGATTGCAAAAAAATGCTGGCCCAGCCAGTTACGCACACATCCCTCGAGTGAATAAATATATAAACAAACTAGTATACTATCCAGTCCTGAGTCTTCTGAGGTCAGACATTTTCAGACTAGTAAGGCCTTACACCAGACTTTCTCTACACTGTTCTGAGTGATGAAGGAACCAAATAAACTAATTAATTCACTATTTCTGGAAAGACCAATTCTAAAACAAAAACAATTGTAAAAGGGAACCTAACCAATTTAAATTAAATACCATTTTTTGGGAACGTAATCCATGAGCCCCTGGTCTCAAGCCTGAGATGTACCAATGTTTAATCAGTCAACACCTTTGCATCTTTAACCTTGACAATAAGTTAATAATTATTTCGTGGATGTTTTGTGGGCGCTTGCTGCGCACTGATTGGCTGCTGCATTTCCCCATGAGAGAAATGCTTTAAAAAATACAACAAAAAAAACTGTAGATCGGAAACAAGACCAGAAACAGCTGAAGAAATTCAGCAGGTCTGGCAGCATCGATGGAGAGAGAGAGAGACAGAAATTATGTTTGGAGTCCAGTGACCCTTTGTCAGAACAGTTCTGTAGAAGTGTCTCTGGAACTGAAACTTCAATCCTGTTTCACTTTGCACGGACCTGCTGAGTTCCTCCAGCAATTTCTGTTTATATTTTCAAAAGATGCTTAATTGGTGTAATCTCTTTGGATACGCTGGGTTTGTGAACAGGATGGTAGAATTCTGTACTAGCTTTATTCTGATTCTCCCATCGCATCACCCCTCAAAGATTTGAGACATTTTGATTTTGTTTTTCCTTGCTTATCTTGTCCTAATTTTCCCCTGACAAAGGCACTCATGCCCACAGGACTGTATTCTTCAGCATAGTATTGTGTTTCTGCAGCTCAATAATGCGCTTGTCAATTATTACTAAGCCTGTGGACTTTATCTGGGGCTGCTTGAGGCCAGATGTATGCTGAAAGACCATAAGCATGGGGAGGGTGCTGCACAAAGGGAGTGAAGAGGAATTGAATAGCCTGCTAGTGAATAAAAGCAAGAGAAATTAGACTTCCTTTCACCAGGCACTTGGTGACAGAAGAGAATCACTTCACTGTCTTTAAAAGAAGCTTAGCCAAAGGCAAGAATGGCTATTGGGTAGGCTGAGACTTCACAGGACAAAGCGAGACACTCAAACTGCCTGCCATACCACACAGTGGTGAAAACCAATTGTTTTGAAACCCCACACCGTTCAGAAAATCGGGATAGGAGCAGAGGGCGTTCAGATCTTTGGCATTAGATCTTGGCTGATCTCTATCATTAATCCGTCTATCTGTGTTTGTTCTTTAACCTCTTGAATGTACACAGAGTAAATCAGAGTGTGTACAGTCAGTCCTTGGATTGCAATGTATCCATTTCTGAGTCTGTTCACAAGTTGATTTGATCGCAAGTTGTTGCTCAATGCAGGACAATATAAAATAACCATTAGTATATACAGGAAAGGTTTATTTTATTATCTCAGGATTCAGTCTGATTTAACTCGAGGCCCTGTCTAATTTAACTCGGGGCACTGTCTGATTTAACTCGAGGTCCTGTCTAATTTAACTCGGGGCACTGTCTGATTTAACTAGAGGCCCTGTTTGATTTAACTCGATCCCTGTCTGATGTAACTCGGGGCACTATCTGATTTAACTCTGGCCCTGTATGATTTAATTTGGGGCCCAGTCTGATTTAACTAAGGACTCTGTCTGATTTAACTTGAGCCCTGACTAATTTAACTCGAGACCTTGTCTGATTTAACTCTGGGCACTTGTCTGATTTAACTCGGGGCACTTGTCTGATTTAACTTGGTATATGTCAGATTTAACTGGGGGGCCCTGACTGATGTAACTCTGGGTCCTGTCGTATTTAACTCAGGACCCTGTCCAGTTTAACTGGGGACTCTGTGTGATTTAATTCGGGGCTCTGTGTGTTTTAACTAGGAGCCCTGTCTGATTTAACTCGGGGCCCTGTCCGATTTAACTCAGGGCCCTGTCTGGTTTAACTAGGGACCTGTCTAGTTTAATTTGGGACCCTGTCTGGTTTAATTCACAGCCCTGTCTGATTTAACCCAGAATATTGTTGCACTGTCACTTTAAGAGTTTGATCATGTGACATGACGGTGTTGTCATAACCGACTTTGGAGGGAAACTGCTCAGTCTCACTTACCACCTGAAGAGTGAACACCTTCTTCAAAAAGCTCCTGTTGTGGTTAAACACCACCATGGCCCTTAATCTTTATTGAAGCATGACACAAGGAGAAAATTGGTAACATGGGTGGGATCTGCTTCGAGATCTACTGAGCAATCCATTAATTCATCGAAAAAATAATTAACCCCAGGAAACAATGCAAAAGTCACTGGTGGCACATACTCCACCCCGAAGGACCGTGGGAATAATAAAAACCCCTACACCAGAGGGAAATGTTTTGAGGCGGGGACATAGACTTGAAATAAACAGGTAGTCTCAGGATACCTTGTAAAAAAATAGAGCTAAGGTTTTGTGCTGAAATCTTTGTACTGAAAACTTGCACAAACAAAGTGGTGCCTTTAAGGCATTATATCAATGCGAATATTTAGTCATATAGTCAGTGTGAAGATTTGGCCCTCAACAATGTCAAAGGAAATTTTCCGGCTTTATCGGCAAGACGTCAGTTGGAGGAAATCAAACTCAACTGGGCTGAAGTGAATTGCTTGCTTTACAGTGCATTGGTAGTATTCCTGCCTCTGAGCCAGGAGAGACAAGTTCATATCCCATCTGTTACAGAGGTACGTAATAACATCTCTGAACAGATTATTTTAGAAATATCAGATGCTGAGACTGATCTATCACAAATCCTAAAGGACCATGCCACTGTTTTAATTTGAGATCTGGGAAAAATGAATGAAAGATCTCTGTCAAATTGAAAGTCAAGGATGAGAATCAAGTGAAATATTGCAAGGTTAAATCAGTGCCTTATGCAATCAGACCAAAGGTCAAGGCAGAAATCAGGCCAAACAAGATGTATGAGTTGAACCAGGATGGCACTTTACTCAACCTTCCAATTAATCTGCTCGAAAAGATCGACAGTGTCCACTACACCTAGGGCATTGGTAATGCACAGTCAGGAGCTCACCCGGCAGATACAGCCTTGCCTACGACCTTCAATCAAAAGCTGAAGGATGAAGAAGCTCAAAATACAGCTATCCTGCATTGTTAAATTAGCAGCTCAGGTACAGCAGTACAGTGCACAAAAGATCCAGTTGACTTTCAGTCTAGTGTCAGCAATGAAATGAAACATAAAGGATCCATTACTGAGCTGGTATTGACAAGGTTAAACCAAAGGATAGTAGAAGGTACACTTGTGACATTGAAAGTTAATGGTCTGCTAGTACTTCTCAAAAAGGTGCCTTAGAGGAAGGAATCTGATAAACAAGGAAGTCCATGAACACTCTCTGATTCCAAATTATACTAATTTCCATGCATACTCTCTGATTTCTATGTATACTTTCTGATTTCTGTGTACAGTCTCTGATTTCAGTGAACACCCTCTAATTTGGATGAACACACTCTGATTTCAATGTACACAGTCTGATTTCCTTGGAATACTGACTGACATTTCAGTTTACTCGGTATACAATCTGACTTACTCAGACTGACTGTCTGATTTACAAAGATATACTGTCAGATTTTCTCAGCATAGTCTCTGATTTTCTTGAAGTACTTGCTGATTTAATTGGCATGCTGAATTCCATTCACAGCGTCTGATTGTTGTGAACACTGTCTGATTCACACTGCGCTGCTGATTTTTCAGTGCAGGTAGGACCAGTGCTGGCCAGCCAACTACAGTGAATGTTGAATATGAGAAACCAAAACATTTTAGTCTGGGTTTTGAGAACAGATGGCAATGTTGCTTTGGAAGCTGCAGGACTTTCTTTTTTATTTTGCTCTGTCTAGTTCTTCTCCAGTTATGGACTTGTTGAACGTCCAGTCTATAAGAATTGAAGAAAAGACTCCAGAGGTCTGCTCAAGTTATCTGTACTGACAGTGACTTCAGAATTTAAGCAAGATACTATTCTACGTGCCTGTAATATTGCCCATTGGATTTGTTGATGGCTGGTATTCATCATCCAGATGGTTATTGAAAGATTTATCCTTTTTGTTTGTTGGTGTGAGTGTGAGGATTGGTAATCAATGAAGATTGGGCTTAGATTGTGGATATTAGATTGCCTTATATATGGGTTCTGCTTACATTTTGCTAATTTTAAATTTTTGGTTAAGTTATAAACTTGGTATCTAAGATATATTATTTGTAAAGTCTGGTCAGGCACAAATGAGCAATTTTGAGCATCGTTGAATGTTTTAATTTCACTGTGTTACAAATCTAGTGATCTCAAATTTGATTTGGTCTGGCTTGCTCCCCCTGTGCCATCTGTCTGATTTATTCGGTATACTGTCTGATTTTCACAGTGTAATATCTGATTTATTGGTGTTTTGTCTAATTTCCATCGTACAGTGAATATTTGCTCAGAACAGTTTGATTTACTTGGGACATTCACTGACTTGCTGGGAATATGTTCAAATTTCTCAGTACAAACTGATTTACTCAAAATATCTCCAATTTCATTGATACACCGTGTTCTGAACAAGGAATACATACTAATTTACTCAATACTGCCTGATATTCTGAGAGAACTGTTGGATATCCTCAGTTCACATCAGATTTCCTCAGTACACTTGGATTTTCTTGATTCACTCTTGCTCTTTGGAGGGTCAGTGTGGACTTGTTGGGCCGAAGGGCCTGTTTCCACACTGGGAAGTAATCTAGTCACTCTCTGATTTACTTGGAATACTGGCTGATTTCCCTTTTGCAGCTTGTACTCTGTGTGATTTGCTCAGGGTGTGTGTCTGACGTAGTTAGAGTATTGGCTAAACTTCTCAGTGACTAATTTGCTTGGTACATTGTGGTATATTCTCTGTTTACTGTCTTTGAGTTATTCAATACAGTCTCTGAAGTATACGGTATACTGTCTGAATTTCTTGGTACACTGTCTGACTTGGTACACTGTCTGAATAACTCAGTATGTTGTCTGAATTACTCAGAATATTGTTTGATTTAGTTGATGCACTCTGATTTTCAGGGTACTCTGAATTAGTAAGTCTGATTTATTTTGTACTGAGTGATGTAGGTGAGGCTCTGTCTGGTGTAGGCAGGGGTCTGTCTGATGTCTGGTGACTAAAGTTCATTTGGTGCAGCAACACCCTACAATGCTGTTAAGGGAGGGAGTTCCAGGATTTTGACCAAGTGATGGTGAAGCAACAGCGATATATTTCCAAATCCCTATGATGAGTGGCTTGGAGGGGAATTTGTGGGTGATGGTGTTCTTGTATCTGCTGCCCTTGTCCTCCTAGGTGGAAGTGATCATGGGTTTGGAAGGTGCTGCCTAATGTTTTATGATGAATTTCTGCAGAGCATCTTTTAGGTGGTACACTCTACTGCTACTGAATGGCGGTGGTGGACGGAGTGGATGTTTATGGAAGTGATGTCAATCAGGCAGGCTGCTTTGTCCTGGATAAAGTCAAACTTCTTGAGTGTTGTTGGAGCTTCACCCACCCAGGCAAGTGGGGAGTGTCGTTTACTCTCCTGTCTCAATCTTTGTAGATGGTGGACAGGCTTTGGGAAGTCACAAGGTGAGTTACTTGCCACAGTATTCATATCCTCTGACCTGCTCTTGTAGATATTGCATATTATATGGCGAGTCTAGTAGAATTTCTGATCAGTGGTAACCTCCTGGATGTTGGTAATGGAGGTACTCAATGATGACAATGTCTCTGAATGTCAAGCGGCATTCATTAAATTCTCTCTTGTTGGAGATTGTCATTGTGCTCTTGTGTAACATGAATAAACTTGTATCTGGCCAAGCATAGATATTGTTCTGGATTCAGTGTTTTGGACATTGAATGCTCTGATATCTGAAGGATTGTGAATGATGCTGAACATTGCACTCAGTTCTCTAGGATTTGATCTCTAGTGAAAGCAGTCTAGTCTCAGATAGTGTGGAACAGGCCAGACCCTGGTGGGTTGAGAATCAAAGGAGGGAGAGCGAGGCTTCAATGGAGTGGCATTTAAAGTCCTCTGAACTCATGGATAGGCAGACTCTTGTTAAGGCACTGAATGTTTCTAACTGCTGAACCTTTCTGTCAATCTGTGACAAGATGCGCTGTTGCAGCATCCCTAGGTGCGGGAATTGTTTAAAATACTTGCGTGACTTCTGAGTCCCTCTTCACCACATGTCTTCACCCTTGGGGATTACCCACACTCCCTCAGAAGACCCCTGACATCACATGGGTAGAGGGCAGCAAACCATTGAAGAACTTCTATGCGTGGGAGGCTGAAAATTGCTGTATTCATTCGGAGCTTCTGTCGGTCTCTGGGGAGGCCCTGCAATAGTGGAATTTGTCAGCTTCCCAGTACATAGTGCTTAATTTGTCTCATTCTGCATCACTTGTTAGACTGTGATGTCAGTAACATGCTCCCATTCAAAGAATGCCCCTCACAGTGATTTTGGGTATTTTGGAAACCATCATCATCACTTCCTAACCTGCCCTACCCCTTTCTTTCTCAACACCTCCATTATCATTCCACTACTCCACCATACATCGTCTAAGATCTTTTTAAAAATTCACATGAAAATGGAAGTAATCAGATATCACTGTCAGCAGGCTGAATGGTCTCAAAGAATTCCTACAGTGTGAAAAGAGGCCTCTCTGCTCATCAAGTCTGGACCAGCCCTTCGAACATCTCACTCAGACACAGCCCCTTATCCTATCCCTGCAACACTGTATTTCTAATGGCTAGTCTGCCTAGTCTGCACATCCTTGGACACTATGGGCAATTTAACATTGCTCATCCAGCTAACCTGCGTATCTTTGGACTGTGGGAAGAAATGACAGCACTGGGTGGAAACCCACATACACATGGGGATTATGTGCAAATTCTAGTGAACCTGGGTCCCTGGCACTGTGAGGCAGCAGTGCTGACCACTGGGCCTGTTTCATCTGGAATATGAGATTCCATGGCTCTGTGAAATGGTCAGAGGTTTCTGTTAAAAAGAACAGAGGATCCTGAGCCTGCACTTGTCAGCAGTGGGACTGGATCAACAATCTGCCTGGTAATCGATACCTGATTGGCCGCTCAGACCTTATCCGAGATGTAATGAAGAAACTAATCGAGTTCAAAATGAATAACACACCCTAGTTTGATGGAGTGCATCCATGTACCATAAAGGAATCTAGGAAAGGCATAGCGCTGGCATTACACCCTATATATTTAATCATTTGTTTGAGAAAGCCATTATGCCAGGGAACTGACAAATTGCTTCGATGACTCCTATACTTACAAAGGTCAGATGAGGAACACAACCTGTCCTGGTAATTATAGATGAGTCAACTTCACATCGGCAATATGAAAAATAGTGTGATCCTCACAAAGAGAGATAATAAAAGAACATAGAGAGAAATGAAAAAAATTAATCATGAATTATCAGCATGGATTCCTAAAGGGAAAATGCTTGACTGACCTAATTGAGATTTATGAGGTGGCAAGAGAGAGTGTAGAGAGTGGTGATGAGTTATGTATCAATATCACAATTGGATTTCAGAATGTTTTTGACAGAGGATGACTGGAAAGCGGACTAGTGAACAATCTATTTACCCCATTTACAGAAACATTGAGCAGAACTTCATTGCGATCCTCTTCTCTTGTCTCCCAGTTTCATGTGAGGTGACAACATCTGCCATTACTGATGATGCACTCTAGCTATTAACAGCAACTACTAGCAGGTTACCAGACTGGCTCCTGGGATGGCATCACGGACGCATTAAGAGAGACTGGATTGGTTGGGATAGTATTCATTGGAATTTTGAAGAATTAGAGGGGGATCCCTGAGAATCAATAGAATCCTAACAGGCTAGACATGGAAAACAAAAGAAGGATGTTCCTGATAACCAGGGGAGTCCAGAACCAGGGACCACAGTCTAAGGATACAAAGTAGGCCATTTAAGACTTGAGATGAGGAAATACTTCTTCACCCAGAGAGTGGTAAGCCTGTGGAATTTTCTGCCAATTTCTCTGGGGGGGGCAAAACATTGATTGTCTTCAAGGAAAAGAGTTACATAGAGTTTTGAGGGCACGGGGAGGAAGGAAGAACATGACACTGAATTGGAGGATTAGCCATGATCATATTGAATGGTGGAGCATACTCAAAGAGCTGAGAGTCCTTCTCCTACTCCTATGTCTATGTTTTGATGTTTCTAACCTTCAAAACCCTAAATACCAGAGAAAAGTCCAGTTTGCTCAGCTGCTCATCATAGTACAACCATTTCATCCCAGTGTCCAACTTAGTGGCCATTCAATGTGCTGTCTCCAATGCAAGTGTATCCTTCCTTAAATAGAGGAACTGCCATTTTCTTCTGTTATTGGTTAGTAGCATAGTTTATTTGTTAATCTCAAACAGGCTTTCTTAGCAGATAACTTGCAGTTTTATGGTGTCTATGTACTTATCTTTAGTCCAGAGTGCAGCTGCTTGTTCTCATGGATGATAGTCAAGAGTCACAGTTATTCAGCACAGAAACAGACCATTCAGTCCAACCAGTCCATGCCGAATGTAATCCCAAACTGAACTAGTCCCACCTGCCTGTTCCTGAACCATATCCTTCCAAACCTTTCTAAACATGTGGTATCATCTGGGTGCCTGGTTCATAAAGATATTTAGCCATTAAAGCAGTAACATGACAGAGAACAGACATTTTTCACACAATGAGTGTAGAATGTGAAATTTGCTCTGACTCAAGGTAAGAGGGTCAGCCAGTGAATAGGTCAGTAAATAGCATTCACTGAGTTCACACCTCAGCGCAGAGAATTAAATACAAAGTTAATGCTCCAATGAGGCACTGAATCATGCAATTGTTATGTCACAGAAGAAGGCCATTCAGTCTGGCACTGAGCATAGTTGTTGGCACTGCTGCCTCACAGTGCCAGGGATTTGGGTTCAATTCCACTCTTGAGCAACTGTCTGTGTGGTTTTTGCACATTCTCCCTGTGTCTATATGGGTTTCCTCTGAGTGCCCTGGTTTACTCCCGCAGTCCAAAGATGTGCGGGTTAGGTGGTTTGACCATGCTAAATTGCCCATAGTGTCCATGGATGTGCAGGCTAGGTGGGTTAGCCATGGAGAATACAGGGATGGGGTGGACCTGGATGGGAAGGTTTTTGGTGGGTCGGTGTTGACTTGATGGGCCAAGTGGCCTACTTCCACACTTTACGGATTCTATGATTTTACTTAGTGCCGAACTTTATTTATTCCCTCTGAATTCTTTGAAGGAGTGTTGCACTGTTGGAGGTGCCTTTATTTTCTGATAAAATGTTCAACTGAAGCTTGCCTACTTTATATGTGGATGTAAAACAAATCTAGTCCACCTAGTGTCGTGCGCAATATTACTCCTTGTCCAGCATCATGACAATAAATGGTCATATCATGGTTGTTTGTGGACTCTTACTATGTGCAAATTGACAGTAGTATTTTCTGCAATGTCACAGGAATACTCTTTTGAACAAAGTGCAATTCATCTGAAAGTCCTGTTCATGCAAGTAACTCTTTTAAAGACAAATGGATAGAGCACAGTCATCATTCATTAACCTGGTCTGGACCTACAGCAAGATCTCAGAGGTGATAGAAAATACTGAGAAGACCAGTCGACCCATTGTACCCAGTGCTAGCCTTTTAGTTGAGGTTATTGCGGCCAATGTTTTAACAGTTCTAATCAACAGACTGATCATTGGGAGGATGGATAGGGGAGGAGGCAGTGAAGATCAATGTATCTGAATTTTAGTCCTCTCGCATTTATGTTACTTTAATTTTCATGAACAAAAGAGCGGGTCAAAGATGAAAGAGACACACAGACTGCCCCCCCTTGACGATCAATTCTGTCATCCCATCACACAGAGCTCAGAGCTAGGATCATCGCGAACAGAATTTGCTGAGTCTACACCACTCCCATTTCCCTGGATATCATCTCCACCTCAAGATCTTTTTTGGTGATCTCATACGTTCAACTGGATCAATGTGTGCAGGTGAGCCTCTGTAATGCAGGCCCATCCTCCAAACCACATTCCTGCCACAGTCTATGGCCAGGGAAGAAGAATGTTTGGGTTCTGATGAGCCACAATGCAGTGTGGGTAGCTGTCGGCATAAGACAATTTGATTAGACACCCTCCTCATTCATAAAATGTAGGAGCAGAAGGAGGCCATTCAGTATTGAGTCAGCTCAGTGAGAGCATGGCTGATCTGATAATCTCCAACTCCACTTTCCTGGCTGTTCCCCACAGTCTTTCATTCTTCTATCCATCTCAGCCTTGGATGTACTTAATGACCCAGCCTCGACAGCCCTCTTTAGTTAAGAATTCCACAGACTCATGACCATATGAAAAAACAAATTCCTCCCTATTTCTGCCTTAAATGGTTGACCTTTACTTGGATATTATGCCCTCTGGTTCTAGACACCAGACAGGCATGTACATGTACAGACGTCAATATCTACCCTGTCAAATCTAAGGTATCTTGTTTATTTAAGATCTCCTCTCATTCATCTGCAATGCATCTTTTTGTAGGTCAGCAGCTCAGGTCTCAATGTTTTCCATACATTCCCCGAATGACTCTTCACATATCCAACCCATCTCTCCCATGGTATCTCCGCTGCTCCTTGGATGCTGCCTGACCTGCTGCGCTTTTCCAGCAACATATTTTCAGCTCTGATCTCCAGCATCTGCAGTCCTCACTTTGTCCCATGGTATAGCCATACTTCCTGCAATTCCTCACAGATATACCCAGCCCTCCCTCCTCAATGTTTAACGTACATTATGCCCTATCATATTCTCCTGCCTCCTCACACTCTCCATGCCTCTGACATGACATTCATGCCCCAATGTCCCCTTCCAAACTCTCTCACGCATTAACGCATACACCCGGAGTAACAACTGTCATACACCCCAGGAGTCCACCATGCACCCTTCACCCCTGAGGCTCCCAGCCTCCTTCCTGATGAAGGGCTTTTGCCCAAAATGCCGATTTTTCTGCTCCTTGGATGTTGCCTGATCTGCTGTGCTTTTCCAGCACTACTCTAATCTTGACATGAATCCTCTACAGGCAGTCACCCAGACTTTAGGATCTCTTTGAACTGATATTTTAGTAAAAGTCATAATAATCTAATAGGATTCTCTATTGTATATGTTCCATGCTGGAAAGAAAAAACATCTCATTCATAAAAATCATTCACAAAGTAATCATTCCTCTCAAATCATATATCTGTTATAAATCCTAACAAATCACTTTCAAAGACATATGGTCTTCTTGCTATGTCTTTCAAATTGTCAATAAAGATGTGAACATAGCCACTTGCTGAGATAAATGATTCTTACGTTTGTCAAACTCAGCCAAGCATTCATAATGTTATCAGAAAAACCCTGAAGAATCTAAACAGTGGAATTGACTGAAATTGAAAGGTCAAGCGGGTGATAAGCCAATGAAAATGATTTTGTTATTTATCTTCCAGCAGCTATTTATTCTTTTGAAGTTTGCTAGAGGTTCCCTCTCAACCTTTGCGTTCCTGTACACAATAGTTCCTTTTTTTGTGCCTTTATATAAATTGTATGTCCTTTACATTGCAACATTGACAACACATCAAAAACTCTTCATTATTGTGAAAAATGGTTTGGCATATTATGTGTTTGTGAAAAGTGCTACTTAATTGCAAATTCTTCTTTTATAATTCTTTTTCCTTGCATCATTCAATGAATGTTCATTGTTTCCTCTCTATAGTCCTTCAACCAAAAAAAACACAACAGTGGAGATCAAGCCATTGCCATATATTGTTCATTCATTTCTTTATTACCAGAGCATTAGCGAGGCTTTTGGTATCAACTTGTTTTTTCTCTGGTGTTTTTTTTCAGATTACAGAACCTACACATCCAACGTTTTTCCTTTCTCTGCTCTTTTTAGCCTCACTACCCCCTTCAGTTGTTGACTGGACAAAGCTGACAGGTTTTCATTTCCAATGTTGGACTTGCTTTTCTGAAAGACACAAAGAATGTTTTTCCACACGTAGAGATCTATCAAGCTCAGTCACAGTGGGGATCTATCAAGCTCCCCACAGCCCTCTGGTGTCGACAAGAATTTCCTTTCCATCTCAGTCCTAAATGACCTCTCCTACACTCTGAGATTGTGTGCTTTAGTTTGAGACTCTCTACTCACTCTCTCAGACAGGAGGAACCATCCTTCCTGCACCTATCCTGTTGAGCCCTGTAATAAGTTTTAATGTTTAAACGAGATAACCTTGCATTCTTCTTAATTTCCAAGAATAAAGGCCCTCTATTTGACCTTTCCTCATCAATACATTCTTCCATCTTGGCAGTTGCTCTTGTGGACTCCTGTTGCACTCACTCAATAGAAAAGGTGGAAACCAGGAGCAGCAGAAGGCCATGTGGCTCTTCACACCTTCGCTGCCATTTGTTATGGATTGTGAGGACTTGATTTGATTGATTTATTGTCACAAGTACCTAAGTGCAGTAAAGTGCTTTGTTTGCAACCAGTATAGGCAGATCATAATAGGAAGGACGCACAGATCATGGGGTGAAAAAAAACTTAGACAGATGCATAATGTAAGTTTAAAAATGCAGAACGGTTATAAGAAATGTTAGCGTCAGATCTGCTAACAGCAGCTGGCAAGGAGTCAGCGCCAACCTATTACACTCTAAATGGTAAGATCTGTGGAGTATTGCTGAACAAAAACACCTTGGAGTGCAGGTTCATAGTTCCTTGAAAGTGGAATGGCAGATAGACAGGATAGTGAAGAAGGCGTTTGGTACGCTAGCCTTTATTCATCAGCGCATTGAGTATAGAAATTGGGAGGTCATGCTGCGGTTGTACAGGGCGTCGATGAGGCCACTTTTAGAAAACTGTGTAAATTCTGCTCTCCTGCCTCTCGGAAGGATGTTGTGAAACTTGAAAGGGTTCAGAAAAGATTTACAAGGATGTTGCCAGGTGTGGAGGATTTGAGCTACAGGGAGAGGCTGAACAGACTGGGACTGTTTTCCCTGGAGTGTCAGAGGCTGAGGAGTCAAATTATAGAGGTTTATAAAATCATGAGGGGTTGGATAAGGTGAGTAGGCAAGGTCTCTACCCTGGGATTGAGGAGTCAAAAACTAGAGGGCATAAGTTTAAGGTGTAGGTGAAAGATTTAAAAGGGACCTAAAGGGCAACCTTTTCTCAAAGAGGGTGGTGCGTGTATAGAATGAGCTGCCAGAGGAAGTGGTGGAGTTTGTACAATTACAGCATTTAAAAGGCATCTGAATAGGTGTGTGAATAGGAAGGAGTTTGAGGGATATGGGCCAAATACTGGCAAAGGGGACTGGATTTATTTAGGATATCTGATCATAATGGACAAGTTGGACCTAAGCATCTGTTTTCATACTATACAGCTCTATGGTACACTCAGTCTCCGATACTCCAGGGAAAATAGCCCTAGTCTGTTCAGCCTCTCCCTATAGCTCAAATCCTCCAAACCTGACAACATCCTTGTAAATCTTTTCTGAACCCTTTCAAGTTTTACAACATCCTTCCTACAGGAGGGAAACCAGAATTTACACAGTTTCCCAAAAGTCGCCTCATCAACGCCCTGTACAGCCACAGTATGACCTCCCAATTTCTATACTCATTGCACTGATGAATAAAGGCAACCGTACCAAACACCTTCTTTACTATCATACTGTATGATTGATCTTTTATCTCAAACTTCCTTCCTCTATTGACTCTTTGATGTCTTACAAAATCATGCCTTAAATCTAAAAAAAAACATATCTGTCACTTTCTTGCATATACTCAGCTCAATGGCAAGTGTATCTTTCTATCAGCAAGGCCCAGGCCATTGGGATACATCTGAGACCACTCCTCAGGGCCCAGTGGTATAGGGAGTTACTGTGCTTGGACAAGGGGACAGAGGCTTGGGCTAGGGTTCAGCCCAGGTTCATGATTTATACCTCCAGTCCTGTCTATAAATGTCAGAATTCAGAATGCTGTTTTTTTCCTTTGTAGTGTTCTAGCATCATAGAGTCATAGAGATGTACAGCATGGAAACAGAGCCTTCGATCCAACATGTCCATGCCGACCAGATATCTTAAATTAACCCAGTCCCATTTGCCAGCACTTGGCCCATAACCCTCTAAACCCTCTTTTCATATATCCAGATGCCTTTTAAATGTCGCAATTGTACCAGCCTCCACTACTTCCTCTGGCAGCTCATACCATACACGTACCACCCTTTGCATGAAAAGGTTGCCCCTTAGGTCTCTTTTATATCTTTCCCTCTCACCCTAAGCCTATGCTCTCTAGTTCTGGACTCCTCCACCCAGGGAAGAGACCTTGTCTATTTATCCTATCCATGCCCCTCATGATTTTATAAACCTTTATAAGGTCACCCTCAGCCTCCGACACTCCAGGGAAAACAGCCCCAGTCAATGCAGCTTCTTCCTACAGCTCAAATCATCCCACCCTGACAACATCTTTGTAAATCTTTTCTGAACCTTTTCAAGTTTCAAAATTTCAAGATAGGAAGGAGACCAGAATTGAACATATTATTCTGAAGATGACCTAACCAATGTCCTGTACAGTTGCAACATGACCCCCCAACTCCTGTACTCAATGCTCTCCTATAAGAGATTCTCACCATCAATGATCTATATCTCCAAAATCTCTCATCCTTCTCTTCCCACTCCTGACCAACTGCAGAATGTTGGTTTCTGTGCAGTGAACTGCGTTTGCCACTTGATTACCTACTTTGCTGTGCTCTTCAATACAGTACCATCAGCAAACCTGAATAGACTTCCTCTTATGTAAGAAGAAGGAAAACACAACAGTTTCTAAGATGGACTTTTCAGTATTGCTGCAATCTTTGCTTTCTGTCAATTCATCACCTAATTGCCTGAATTTTCATAACAAATCTCTTAAAGCATCTTATCAAACGCATTCTGGAAACCTGTGTATGCACCAATCCCCCTATTTCTTTTTGCAGTACACTTGAGGACTCTTCAAGAATCTTGATTAAATTAGTCAAACTTAATTTCTCCATATCAAGTCTGTAGTGAATGTCCTGGTAATTCTTTGCCTTGCAAAGTGCTTAGTAATTTAATCCAGGATTATAAACTGTCAAGACTCTAGCTATTTAATAGCTATTTTTCAGGTGTTTCGGAGCTGGTGGGTGGGTAAAATTGATCAGGGGCTGTCCCACTGCAACCCTGGCAGCTGTGGTTCAGTGGCATTCAGGTCTCTGAGTCAAGAGATTGTGGGTTCAGGTTGCACTGCAGAAACTTGAACACAGAATCCAGGTGTATTACTGAGTGCAGCCCTGTCAGTGGTGCCATTTTCAGCTGAGACATTCAACCGATGCCCCACCTGCATTCGCAGATGGATGTGAACTATCCCATGGCACTCCTGAAGGAAAAAGCAGCAGCGTTCTCTCTGACACCCCAGACACTTTTTATCCCTCACTCAAAATGACTGAATCAGAGTATCTGATTAATATTGTTGTCTAAGGGTTAATATTGTTGTCTAAGGGTTAATATTGTTGTGTAAGGGCTAATGTTGGAGGCTGCATTAAGCTCCATTCAGTCTGATGATGTTTTGTGGGTGGCACAGTGGTTAGCACTGCTGCCTCACAGCGCCAGAGACCCGGGTTCAGTTCCCGTCTCAGGCGACTGACTGTGTGGAGTTTGCACATTCTCCCCGTGTCTGCGTGGGTTTCCTCCGGTTTCCTCCGACAGTCCACAGATGTGCGGGTCAGGTGAATTGGCCATGCTAAATTGCCTGTAGTGTTAGGTAAGGGGTAAATGTAGGGGTATGGGTGGGTTGCGCTTCGGCGGGTCGGTGTGGACTTGTTGGGCCGAAGGATCTGTTTCCACACTGTAAGTAATCTAACCTAACTTCTTGGAGGGGAAAAGGCAGATCATCATAGGATCATGAAGGGTACAGACCTAGGTCTCCTCATTGTCTTTATAGAAACATCTAACTTCCTGACGTAACCCATATTGAGTTAGGATCATGCAATAAGCTGCAGCTTGTCAAGAGAAGATCTTCTTGTTAAGCCTCACCAATGGCTTTCCTCAATCACTTTCAATGAAGTAAATAAATAAGAGAAAGGACAGTGGCAGCAAGCAGACCTAATTGCAGACTAGCAGTTGAAGCACAAAAAACAAATGTTACATTGTTTTTGTGGGAATTTAATGTGTGAAATTGATCCCATTGTTTCTGACATTGTAACAGTGGCTGCACTTTGGAGGCAAAGTGCTTTGGGCTGTAATGGGCTTGTGACATGTGCTCGGGAGATACAAAACTTTCTTGACAACTTATTGTCCATAAGATGCAGGAGGAGAAATAGGCTATTCATCCCATCGTCTACTGTGTTATTCAATAAGATCATGGTAAGTTTGACAATCCTCATCTCCACTTTCCTCTCTTTTACATGTAACCCTTGAGTCCCTTTCTGATTAAAAATCTGTCTATCTCAGCCCTGAATATACTTAATGACTCAGCTTCGACACCCCTCTGTGGTCAAGAATTCCACAGATTCACTCCCCTCTGACAGAAAAAATTCCTCCTCATCTTGATTTTAATGTGTGATCCCTTCTTTGGAGGTTATGCCCTTTGCGCCTAGCAACCTGTCTGCATCTTCCCTGTCAAATACCTACAATCTTACATGTTCCAACAAGATCATGCCTTATTCTTCCAAACTCCAGTGAGTACAGGTCCAACCTACTCAATCTCTCCTTAAAAGAAAATCCCTCCCTACACAGGATCAGCCCAGTGAACCTTCTCTGGACTGTCATCAGTCTAGCTTTGCTTCGGTAAATGTCCCGAAACCTCATCCTGACTCGAACCTTTTATTATTGAAGCAAATCCTCCTGACTTTTATACTCCTTCCCATTTGAAATAAAGGCCAGTAATCCATTTGCCTTCTTTATTACTGGCTAATAATCAAATATATCACTGTCATGTTCTTAATGTAAACCCAGAACGCATGAGAAACAAAGCAGGTCTGACAGTATTTGTGGAGATAGCAACAGTGTTAACATTTAGAGTCCATTATGATTCTTGGTGATCCTGATGATTTACTCCTGCACTTACTGGCTTAATATCAGCATCTGCTGCAGTTTGCTTTTGTTTTACTGCAGAGTCCAGAGTTGTGAAACTGATGCACAAGCTTTTGACAAGTAAAGAAAATTCATATGTTTTAGTACTTGGATGGGCACAAGCAGTCATATGGTGGGGTAATGGCAGGACATACTGTGGCCACTTTCATCCTGCCTAAACAAGATGTGGAGGTGCCAGTGTTGGACTGGACTGGACAAAGTTAAATATCACACAAAACCAGGATATAGTCCAACAGGTTTATTTGAAAGTACAAACTTTCGGAGTGCTGCTCCTTTGTCAGGTACCTAATGGGGCAGGATACATAGTAAACAGAATTTATAAGGAAAGCATCAAAGTGTCATGCAACTGATGTGATGTCATAGAGGTGTACAGCATAGAAACAGACCCTTCCATGCCAACCAGATATCCTAACCTAATCTAGTCCCGTTTTCCTGCACTTGGCCCATATCCCCCTAAACCCTTCTAATTCATATACGCATCCAGATGCCTTTTAAATGCTATAATTGTACCAGCCTCCATCACTTCTTATTCCATACACGTACCACCCTCTGCGTGAAACAGTTGTTCCTTAAGTCCCTTTTATACCTTTCCCCTCTCACTCTGAACTTATGCCCTCTAGTTCAGGACTCCGCCACCCCAGGGAAAAGATTTTGTTTACTTACGCTATCCAGGCCCCTTGTGATTTTATAAACCCCTCAGTCTCTGCCGCTCCAGGGAAAACAGCCCCAGCCTGTTCAGCCTCTCCCTATAGCTCAAATCCTCCAACCCTGGCAATACCCTTGTAAATCTTTTTTAAACCCTTTCAAGTTTCACAACATCCTTCTGATAGGAAGGAGACCAGAATTGCACGTAATATTCCAAAAGTGGCCTAACCAACGTTCTGTACAGACACAACATGACCTCCTAACTCCTATACTCAAGGCTCTGACCAATAAAGGAAAGCATGCCAAATGCCTCTTCACTATCCTATCTACCTGTGACTCTATTTGCAAGGAACTATGAATCTGCACTCCAAGGCCTCTTTGTTCTATAACATACCCTAGGATGTTACCATTAAATGTATAATGATTTGATTTTCCAAAAATGCAGCACCTTGCATTTATCTAAATTAAACTCCACCTGCCACTCCTCAGCCCATTGGCCCATCTGATCAAGATCCCATTATAATCTGAGGTAACCTTCTTCGCTGTCCACTGCACCTCCAATTTTGGTGTCATCTGCAAACTTACTAACTATACCTCTTATATTCAAATCTAAATCATTTATCTAAACGATGAAATGTAGTGGACCCAGCACTAATCCTTGCAGCACACCACTGGTCACAGGCCTGCAGTCTGAAAAACACCCCTTCACCTCCACCCTCTGTCTTCTATCATTGAGCCAATTCTGTATCCAAATGGCTAGTTCTCCCTGTATTTCATGAGATCTAACCTTGTTAACCAGTCTCCCATGATGAACTTTGTTGAACAACTTACTGAAGTCCATGCAAATCACGTCCACCACTCTGCCCTGATCAATCCTCTTTGTTACTTCTTCAAAAAACTTAATCAAGTTTGTGAGACATGATTTTCCACACAAAGCCATGCTTACTATCTCTAATCAGTTCTTGCCTTTCCAAATACATGTACATCCTGTCCCTTAGGATTCCCTCCAACAACTTGCCCACCATCGACATCAGGCTCACCTGTATTTATCTCCCTGGCTTGACCTTACCACCTTACTTAAATAATGCCACCACATTAGCCAACCTTCCGGCACCTCACCTGTGACTATCGATAACACACAAATCTCAGCAAGATTAACTCACAAATCCCCAGCAATCACTTCCCTAGCTTCCCACAGAGTTCTAGGGCACACCTGATCAGGTCCTGGGGATGTATCCAGTTTTAATGCATTTCAAAACATCCAGCACCTCCTCCTCTGTAATATGGACATTTTTCAAGGTGTCGCCATCTATTGCCCCACATTCTTCATCTTCAATATTCTTTTCCACAATAAACACTGATACAAAAATATTCGTTTAATATCTCGTGTGGCCCCACACATAGGCAGCCTTGCTAATCTTTGAGGGAGCCTATTTTCTTCCTATATTTACCCTTTTGTCCTTAATGTATTCATAAAAACCCTTTGGTTTTTAATAATTCTCCTTAACTCTATTTGCCAAAGCTATCTCATGTCCCCTTTTTGCCCTCCTGATTTCTCTCATAAGCATACTCCTACTGGCTTTATACTTTTCTAAGGATTCACTGGATTTCTCCTGTTTATTTCTGACATATGCTTCCTTCTTTTTCTTAACCAAACGTTCAATTTCTTTAATCATCCAACATTCCCTGTATCTACCAGCTTTCCTTTCACCTTGACAAGAATATACTTTCTCTGGACTCTCGTTATCTCATTTTGAAGGCTTCCCATTTTCCAGGTGTCCTTTACCTGCAAACATCTGAACCAATCAGCCGCTTTTGAAAGTTCTTGTCTAATACCGTCAAAATTAGCCTTCCTCCAATTTAGAACTTCAGCTTTTAGATCCAGTCTATCCTTTTCCATCACTATTTTAAAACTAATCGAATTATGGTTGCTGACCCCAAAGTGCTCTCCTTCTGATACCTCAGTCACCTGCGTTGCCTTATTTCTCAAGAGTAGGTCAAACTTAGATTGCTGTTAAGCCTTTAATCACTTAGAATGGGGATGCAGGTTTCGATTGATCAATATGTAAATCCCAGAATTTCTTTCAAATCGCAGCCCCAAGATAACTTAAGGTTTTATCATTGCATAAAATAGGTGACATCTCAACTCAGACAATGCGTAAACGCTGTGAGGTTAGAATCCATCTGTATCCCAACCTGCATTCAGATTAGTTTATTTCTAAAGTAGAAATTCATAAAGTGTCATATTGACTGACTGCAGATTGTGTGCATTTTGAACAAAACAGAATGTATCTGCAAATGCAAAATTCACTCCATAGACGTGTGTGTGTGTGTGTGTGTGTGGCCCCTTTCGCTCATGGCTGACCATGGGTTGCATCCTCATTGTTCTAGCTTTCTGCTTCCCTGAAGCAACGTCGCTTCTGACAGCAGAGACCATTGCTGGAGTGACAGTCCCGGTTGCAGGGGTCACATCTGTATGTTGTCATTGATCTGCAAGAGCTGCTGCACTCCTTCCTGTGTGCTCGTTTGTCTGCTGCAGTGTTCATCAGCATCTTTTCCCCTGACTTGAGGTGTTGGTTCGGGGTGCTTTTCCATCTCATGAGGTCAGCTGCAAGCCTTTCCCAGGACTCCATAACGATATCAAGGGCCTTCATGTCCCTCATGCAGATGTCCTTTTGGCGCAACTGGGGGTACCCAGTGTGTCTCATTCCAGATGCATGCTCTCCATAGAGGATATCCTTTGGGATGCAGCCATCATCCATGTGTTGGACATAGCCCAGCCAGACCAGTCTCTGCTGCCTGAAGGCCAGTGCGAAATAGGACCGCTGCATTGGACACTGTGCCTTACCAGGATATGCCCAGGATAAGGCGGATAATCCTCAAGTGTAAGGTGTTCAGCCTTCTCTTTTGTCTGGTATATGTAGTCCACGTTTCACTGCCGTACAGCAGTGTGCTTATGACGCAGGCGTTGTAGACTGACATTTTTTGTCTTCACTGTCAGCTCTGGATTTGCGTCTTGAGGCGCGCAAGAGTTGAGGCTGCTTTCCTGATCCTCTTATCGATAGATTGTGTGCGATTTACATATTAATCAATCAAAACCTGCATCCCCATTTAAGTGATTAATGATTTAACAGTCATCTAGGTTTATCTAATACATCACATCAGTTATATGCTACTTTGATCTTTTACTTATAAATCCTGTGTCCTATGTATCCTGCCCCATTTGCTACCTGATGAAAGAGCAGCGATCTGAAAGCTTGTACTTTCAAATAAACCAGTTGGACTATAACCTGATGCCATGTGATTTTTTTTAACTCTACTAAAAAGGCAGGTGGCTCAGTGGTTAGTACTGCTGCCTCACAGTGCCAGGGTCCCAAGTTCAATTCCAGCCTTGGGCAACTGTCTGTGTGGAGTTTGTACATTCTCCCCGTGTCTGCGTGGGTTTCCTCCCACATTCCAAAGATGTGCAGGTTAGGTGAATTGGCTATGCTAAACTGTCCATCGTGTTAGGTGCGTTAGTCAAAGGGAAATGGGTCTGGGTGGGTTACTCTTCCGAGGGTTCGTGTGGATTTGTTAGGCCAAAGGGCCTGTTTCCACACTGTAGGGAATCTAAACATCTAAACATATGTGGAAATGTGGAAACCCAGTGCAATGACTAAACTGGAGCTGATTCCAAGGGATCCTGACTCCCTGGCAGACAACCTGATCTAGATCAGAGTGGTGCTGGAAAAGCACAGATCGGGCAGGCTCAAAGAGCAGGAAATTGACGTTTCGGGCAAAAGCCCTTTGTCAGGATGCTGCCTGACCTGCTGTGTTTTTCCAGCACCACTCTGATCTAAACTGGTTTCTAGCATCTGCAGTCCTCACTTTTGCCTAGACAACCTGATCTAAACAGTGATGTGAAACAAGACTGCAATGAGTGTGAATGAACACAAGCTAGAGTGAGCTGTTCCCTATTCTCAAGATCAGCGTGGTGCTGGAAAAGCACAGCAGGTCAGACAGCATCCGAGGAGTAAGAAACTCGACGTTTTGGAGAGGAGCCCTTCATCAGGAATGAGGCTGGAAATCCAGGGATGGAGAGATAAAGGGAAGTGGGTAGGGCTGAGGAGAAGGTAGCTGAGAGTACCACCATTTATCTCTCCACCCGGAAGCTCCCAGCCTCATTCCTGATGAAGGGCTCCTGCCCGAAATGTTGATTTCCCTGCTCCTCAGATGCTGCCTGACCCCCCTGTGCTTTTCCAGCACCACTTTAATCTTGACTCTAATCTCCAGCATCTGCAGTCCTCACTTTCACCTTGTTCCTTATTCTCGTCAACTTCTAAACCCACAAATTCAAAAAATGGTACTCTTTTTCTTGTTAATTTCTCTAGGCTTCTCCCGCCTAACTTACTCTGAATAATTGATAAGTCAGTCGAGGTAATTATTTGTTAAATAAGTGATTATCCACTTGTGCAGAAGTCTAATGCTCAGCATTTTGGTAATCTTCATCTTGGTCCAGACAAGGAATATTGGTTTTGTGCTCAGGAAATCATTTCCTTACTGAGTCTTTTGTCTTTGGGTTTATATTGGTCAATATAGGGCAGTCCTCCTCCCTCATTGTTTAAATTGGTGTCACATGCATTCCTGCACATTATTGAAGTAATTATTCAGATGACAAGGTTTGTGAATGTGTGGACTCAAATCCAATACTGAGAACGTTAGCCTTTAGCTCAGCTTAGGATACGAGCTTGTAGGTTTGTCGCAGGTCTGGTTTCTGAGGTCTTGGCTCTGGCTATATATAGCATGAGGAGAACAATGGACACCCAATGCTGAGGCCCAGGTTAATTCTCGACCCTGAATCAGGGTCAAGGATTCAAATCTCACCAGGACAGCGAGTGAAACTTAAACCTGATTGATCAAAAATCTAGAATTGTAAAGTAGTCTCCATTATGGTGACCATGCTAACGGTCAACAATTGTCATAAAAACCCATTTGGTTCACTGATATCCTTTTAGGGATAGAAATCTGCTGCCCTTATCCAGTCTGGCCTATAGGTGACTCCAGACTCATAGCAATGTGGGTTGTCTCTGAACTGTCTTCAGAAATAGCCCTAACAAGCTACTCAGTTCAAGGGTAATTAAAGATGGATAATTAATGCTGGTGTTGCCACTGCTGCCCACATACCATGAATGAACAAAGGAAAAATATATAATTTTCTGAAAACTGTAGTAAAAAAAGAAAGATTGTTTCTTAAATAAAACAAAGAACTGCGGATGCTGCAATTCTGAAATAAAGACAGAAATTGCTGGAGAAACCCGTCAGGTTTGAAGAAGGGTTACCGCCTTGAAATATTAACTCTGCTTTCTCTCCACAGATGCTCCCAGACTTGCTGAGTTTGTCCAGCAATTTCTGTTTGGGTTCTTGAAATTGCATGTTGGGGTGAGTTGTTTCTTCAACAGTTTTCTGATGTCAATCACAGGTCTAACATTCGTACGTTCTAAAAATCCAAGCCATCGCTGTGAACCCCTGCATGAAATGTAAGAACTGTCAGTTCTTGTGGTAATATTTAATATTTCTGTGTGATTTCCTGTCAGCTTGAACTGAACAAACAGATACATTTAAAAAATATATATTGTATTTCCATTGCATCTTTCCCAGCCATGGGCATCCCAAAGCACTCTACACATCCAGTCATAGAATCATGCAGTACAACTTGTCAGTGCCATTCAAATTTCCTAAACTGGGCTAGTACCATTTGCCTACATTCAGCTTATATCCCTCAAAACCCTTCCTATGCAGACGCCTTTTAAATGTTGTAATTGTACCAGCCGCAACCACTTCCTCTGTTGGCTTATTCCATACACACATCACCCTCTGGGTGAAGAAGTGGTCCCTTAGGTCATTTTAAGTCTTGCCCCTCTCATTTTGGACTCCCCTATCCAGAGGCAAATACCTTATCTTTTCACCCTATCGACCCCCCTCATGATTTTGTAACCCTTTGTGAGGTCACCCCTCAGCCTTCAATGCTCCAGGAAAAACAGCCCTAACCTATTCAGCCACTCCCTATGGCTCAAACATCCAGTCCCAGCAACATCTCTGCAATTTGTTTCTGTGCCCTTTCTGGTTTAACATCTTTCCTATAGCAGGGCAGCCAGAATTGTATATGTCGTATTCTAAAAGTGGCCTCACCAATGTCCTGTACAGCCACAACATGATGTCCCAATGCCTATACACAATGTTCTGAGCAATTAATGTAGATGTAGAAACATGGATAGGCCATTCAGCCCACTGAACCTTGCAATTCCATTTGCTCATTGCTGATCTTCTATATCAGCATGGTATTCCCATTCTGCCCCATTGAAGTACTTTTGTTTTTGGGATGAACTCACTGTTGTTTTGGAGGAAATGCAGCAGCCGATTTGTGCACAGCAATCTCCCACCCCCCAGTAATGGTGACCAAATCATCTGTTTTCTGCTGTCGACTAAATCCAAAATTACACTGGCTTTGCCTCAAAGTCATGGGACATGACTTTTAAAGCCCTTGGTTTAATCTGAGAGATGGAACTTTGATAGTGTAGGGCTCCCTCAGTACTGTCTGGAAATATCAGCCTGGATTTTATACTGAAGTGGGATTTGAACCTACAACCTTGCATCTTCAAGCACAAGAGTACTACCTCCGAGTTACACTGGCACAACCGCTCTGATAGATTAGTTTGAAATACCTGAAATGTCAACAAGCAAAATGTATTCCTAACTATCCATTTGCTGTGCTGGTTCCAGTCTGCCACAGTGATGTATTGGAATAATGTTTTCAGCAGGTTGTAGTGTAAATCCACCATGTGTCCATCAACGTTGAGTATCACTGGATCCAACCTTTTTCCACCACAGCTAATGGGGAGAATTATTCTCTTTGACTCCTCTGCCCACGGGACATTGGGTTACAGCAGGGAGGCAGGTGACCCTGACCCACCCAGCTTGAGTGGGCAGTCAAACCCTGAATTATGGGCATCAATTTGATTAGGACCGGCTTGTTAAGCTGACTGTGCTAACCATCCCCTTCCATCTTTATTGTTTGGCACTAGTGGAGTATTGTGTGTAGTTTTGAGCTCCCTACTGTAGAAAGAATATATTTGCCAAAGAGAGAGTGCAGGAAACATTGTCCCCATTGGTTTCACTGGGCCCGTATTCGCTAAAGTTCAGAAGAATGAGAGGGGATCTGATTAAAATGGATAACAGGAATGGACAGACTAGATGTAGGGAGGATGTTTTCCCTGGTGAGGAGTCTAAAACTGGCGGGGGTGTGGGGGGAGAACCTCAGGATAAAGAGTGGACCATTTAGGACAGAGACGAGGAAAGATTTCTTTACTCAAAGCCTGTGGAATTCTTGACCACAGAAGACTGGGGAGGCCAAGTCATTGAATGTCTTCAGGAAAGGGATTGTTTTCAGATTTTAAAGGCATCAAGGAGTATGAGGAGACAACAGGAATATAGCATTGAGATTGAGGATCAGTCATGATCATATTGAATGGCAGAACAAGACTGAATGGCCTAATCCTGATTCCAGTTTCCATGTTTCACACGCATGTTGTAGTCAGGAACTGTGGAAGTGATGGCAGAGGCTCTAACTTTATTCCTCTCACACAGTAACCAGAACTCTCTCCTATCTTTATCACCTACCATTGGCATGTTTCATAAACATAGAAACACAGAAATAGTTGCAGGTGTGGGCCATTCCGCCCTTCGAGTCTATTCAATATGATCATAGTTGATGATGCAATCTCAGTATCCCACCCTCGCTTTCTCTTCATGCCCTTGATCCCTTTAGCCACAAGGGCCACTTCCAGCTCCCTCTTGAATATATCTAACAAACTGGCCCCAACAGCTTCCTGTGGGAAAGAATTTCAGAGGTTCACAACTCTCTGAGTGAAAACATTCTTCCTGTATAACTTGCCCCTTATTCTTACACTGTAGTTCTGGACTTCCCCAACATCAGGAACATTCTTCCTGCATCTAGCCTGTCTAGTCCCATCAGGATTTTATATACTGCTATGAATATATACTGTTATATGGATTCCAATAGATCCATATGTCAATCCTGCCATTCTGGGAATCAGTCTGGTGAACCATCGCTGGGCTCCCTCAATAGCAAGCATGTCCTTCCTCAGACTGGGAGACCAAAACTGCACACACAATATTCAAGGTGTGGCCTCACCAAGGCCCTGTATAACTGCAACAAGACATAGTTACTCCGAAACTCAAATCCTGTCGCTATGAAGGAGAGCGAACCATTAGCTTTCTTCACTGCCTGCTGCACGTGCATGCCAGCCTTCAGCAACTGTTCCTCCATGGTCTCGTTGCATCCCACCTTTTCCTAAACTGCCACCATTCAGATCATAATCTGCCGTTGTGGTTTTTTTGCGACTCAAGTGGATAACCTCATCTTTATCCACATTATATTGCATTTGCCAAGTATTTGCCCACTTAGCCAGTCTGTTCTTGTCAGCCTGCAGCCACTTAGCATCCTCCTCACAGCACTCACTACCACAAGTTTAGTGTCGTTTGCAAACTTGGAGCTATTGCATTCAATTCTTTTGTCCAAATCGTTAGTGTATATTTTGAACAACTGGGGTCCCAGCACTAAACCCTGTGAGATCCCACTTGTCACTGCCTGCCATTCAAAAAATGACTTGTTCATTCCAACTCTCTGCTTCCTGTCCGCCAACCAGTTCTCTATCCACGTCCTATACACTACCTCTGATACCACGAGCTTTAATTTTCCTTACTAATCTTTTGTGTGGAACCTCGCCAAAAGCCTTTTGAATGTCCAGATATGCAACATCTGCTGATTCATCCTTCTCCACTCTATGGGTCACACCCTCAAAAGATTCCAGAAGATTTGTCAAATATGATTTCCCTTTCGTGAATTTATGCTGACTAGGACTGATTCTACCACCGCTTTTGAATTGCTCAGTTATTCATGATTGACTCCAGCATTCTCCCCACCACCAATGTCAGGATAACAGCTAATATTCCCCCATTTTCTCTCTCCCTCCTTTTTTAAAGGGTGGAGTTACATTGGTCACCCTCCATTGCATTGGAATTCTTTCAGAGTCTACAGAATGATGGAGACCAAAGCCCTGTCTAACTGCAAAAAGACATTGTTACTTCCGATATTTAAATCCTCTCGCTATGAAGGAGAGCGTGCCATTAGCTTTCTTCACTGCCTGCTGCATCTGCATGCCAGCCTTCAGCGACTGTTCCACCATGGTTATCAATGCATCCATTATTTTGAGGGCCACTTTCTTAAGTACTCTGGGATCCTTAAGTACTCTGGCTCTGGGGACCATCAGGCTTTAATCCCATCAATTTCCCCAATACAATTTCCTAACTATTAAGGATTTCCTTCAGTTCCTCCTTCATGCTTGACTTCTGTCCCCTAGCCTATCCTGAATGTTATTTATGTCCTGCTTAGTGAAGACAAATCCAAAGTATTTGTTCAGCTGGTCTGCCATCTTGTTGTTCTCCATTATGAATTCACCTGATTCTTACTGCAAGGGATCTACATTAGTCTTCACCAGTTTTTTTCTATTCACATATCTATAGAAGCTTTTGCAGTTAGTTTTTATGTTTTTGCAAGCTTATTTTCATATTCTATTTTCCCCTTCCAAATGAAACCCTTTGTGCTCCTTTGCTGAATTTTAAATTTCTCCTGGTCCTCAGGTTTGGTGCTTTTTCTGGCCAACTTATATGTCTCCTTTTTGGCATTAACACTATCCCTGATTTCCCTTGTTCGTCATGATTGAGCCTGTTTTACAGTGATGCCAGATAGGAATGAACAATCGTTGAAGATGATCTTTAACCTGTTTGGCTGCTTTGTGGACATACCTTCCCTGGCATCAGGTGGAACTTGAACCCCAACCTTCTGACTCAGAGTAATGTACTACACCCCTTCCAATTTATTTGAGCATCAGGGCAGCTTTGTTACAGCCGATACATTCTTCTTCGATCAGTCTTCCTCTGCCCAAGCCTTCGCTTAACAGTCAACCCACAGAACATGTATTACAATGGCTGAAAACATTCAAATAAGTAAATTAGTGTGAGGATGTCTCTATTTTAACTAGCATGAACATCAATGAAACCATCCATAATTGTCTATTGCCAAATTTCAATCACTCCTAACCTGCATATTCTAACAGGGGTCCACCAAAATTGTAGTTTTAACTTTGGCCCAAGTGGAGAATTAACCCTTTCTGGTGATAAGTTGGATGTGATCTGGAGCAGCACTATAATGTTTTAAGATCCAGTCATAGGAAATTTCGAATCTTCGCTGATGCTACCAGATCTGTTGAATTTTAGATTAGATTACCTATGGTGTGGAATCAGGCCCTCCGACCCAACAAGTCCACACGGACCCTCTGAAGAGTAACCCACCCAGACCCATTCCCCTACCCCCTAGTTAATGCACCGAACACGATGGGCAATTTATCATGGCCGATTCACCTGATAGTGGGAGGAAACCAGAGCACCCGGAGGAAACCCAAGCAGTTACGGGGAGAACGTGCAAACTCCACACAGACAGTCACCTGAGGCAGGAATTGAAACCAGGTCGCTGGCGCTGTGAGACAGCAGTGCTAACCACTGAGTCACCATGCTGCCCCAATTTCTCAGTTTGTTTTAGATTTCTGACAATCCATTGTGTTTTGCTTTCCTTTCTATTAAGTTTTCATTTTCCTCTGATCTGTATCCTCTAGTGTGAGTGGGCAATTGATTGGGAAATATTCTCCTCATTGTGGGATGTGACTTTTCATATCCCCTAGGGATCTCTGCCAGTGTTGTAGCTTTTCACCATTCCTGTAATGAACGTAGATGTCTGAATAGAGAACTACCTATCTACTTTTGCAGTTGGAACTCTTTTTATTGTGCAGGTGAGAGGCAGGAAACGGACACAGACTGATTAAGTGAGTTAGCAAAAGTATGTCAGATGGAGTTAAATGTGGGGAAGTGTGAAGTTCTTCCCATTGCACTGGAGAAAGAAAAATCAGAATATTTCAGCCAATGAAAATACTAGGGAGCCAATGGCCTAATGGTATTATTGCTGGGCTGTTAATGGAGACACCTAATGTTCCAGAGGGGTTTGAATTCTGCCATGGTAGATGGTAGAATTTGATTTCAATGAAAATCTAGAGTTAAGAATCGAATGATGAATTTTATTGTCATAAAACCCCATCTGGTTCCTTTCGGAAAGGAAGCTACTGTCCTTACCTGGTCTGGACTACATGTGAGACTCTTAACTGGCCCTTTTTAAGGATGGGTAATCAATGCTGGCCAGCAAGCGATGCCCTCATCCTGTGAAAGAATATTGGAAAAATTACACATGTGAAAGACATCACAGAAATGGGCCATTCTGCCCAACAAGCCCATACAATCATAGGAAGTCTTACATAAAAACAGAAAATGGCTTGACAAACACAAGAAGTCTTGCCAGATCTGTGGAGAGAGAAAAAGAATTAATGTTTTGAATCCAATAGGACTCTTCGATAGAAGACTCCTTAGGGAGAGTTCCCAAGGAAGTCTTCTTCAGTCCAGTAGTAATGGTGAAGTGAAATCAAAACTTAAGGTAACCATTGCTGGCATTATCATTTCAACATGCAATGCCAAATACATGTGGTTGGGGGGATACCTGCCACTCTCCTCCCTCTCTGACTGGCTTTACAGGATCTACTCTGTCTAAAGTGGCAGGGATAAACTACTAAGTAGTTGTTGTATTATTGTACAGATGTCAGATAAACACTAAATCATATGAGAGGGCTAGTGACATCTCAGCATATGACACTCTAGTGTTCACCAGTCAGCAGCCAGTTGACTATACGTTTAATGTAATAATAATATAAGTCAGCTCAGAACGGGTTTGCATGTGTAAATATACATGACCATATTAGTATATATAATTATTCATTAATAAACTTCTAGATATCTGACTCAACAAGCTCCTAGTCTTAGTGGTATATGCAATATATAAGGAACATTTTTGCATTATTGTGACAGCAACCCAGCAGTAAAAATTGGTTGCAGCAAGTTGGTGCTAGAAGTAGATGATCATAGTTGTGAAAAGTTATTTTTCTTAACTGAGTTCATTTACCTGAGTTCAGGGCTGAAGTTCACATCTTACAAGGCCGAATGAAGCAGTGACCAGGATGGAGAAACCATAATGAACTACACTTTGTCTCTTCCTTTCAAGGAAAATGGGAGGCCATATATAGTGTGTCCATGTTCTTTTCAAAACAGTTTATAAAAGACCTAGAACAGCACTGATATGGCAAAGTACGATAAACTTTAAAAGAATTTGAAAAAGTAATTTTGCCTTTCATGTGGATTTTACCTACGCATAGTTGTTGGTCGATTGTGCCATTTTGTTCTCTTTGGAAGTGATGAGAATGTGTACATGATGTCGTTCTGATGCTTTCTTTTGGCACAAACACCATGTACAGACACTGCTCAGTTAGTTTTTTTAAAAAATGTCAGTAAAGAAACAGCAACAGGAAGAGAAACAAGAACAGAGAAGCCAAGAAATAAAAAGCACTAAACCACAATACAGAAAATGTTGGCAGTTTTTCAAAATTGTAAAGTTCTCCCAGCGAGGATAAAAAAAAATCAAGCATCTGAACAAGGATTTGGCATTCCAATGCCAATCTGTCACAAGTTTAATTATGCAAAAACAAATAAATCTGTACATCATAGACCAACAAAAGTTGATAAAGAAAGACAGCAATCAAACTCTATTCCATTTTGGAAAATGAATCATTGAGATGAATAAAATCCTCCAATGTTTCTGATGATTGCAAAAATCTGGCAGGATTTTTCAAATTTTAGAAGATCTTGTCTCAGGGTTGGGGGGGTGGGGGGGCGGCAAAACTAAAGGATGTAGGTTTGAGGTGAGCAGGGAAAGATTTAAAAGGGACCTAAGCGGCAACTTTTTCACACAGACGGTGGTGCGTGTATGCAATAAGCTGCCAGAGGAAGTGGTGGAGGCTGGTACAATTACAACATTTAAAAGGCATCCAGATAGGTACATAAGTTTGGAGGGATATGGGCCAAATGTTGGCAGATGGCACAAGATTCATTTAGAGTATCTGATAGGTGTGGATGAGTTGGACCAAAAGGTGTGTTTCCATTTGAAGTTTGGGAGAAGATTTGTAGCTCGGGTGCTCGTTGTTGTGGTTCTGTTCGCCGAGCTGGGAATTTGTGTTGCAGACGTTTTGTCCCCTGTCTAGGTGACATCCTCAGTGCTTAGGAGCCTCCTGTGAAGCGCTTCTGAGATGTTTCCTCCGGCATTTATAGTGGTTTCCATGCTATGTAACTCTTATGACTCGATGAGGTGTGCTCTGCAATATTATGATCCCTCCATCCCAGAAACGTCTACTGCAGGATCACAAGCCTATTACATTCAGTTCCAATGTCCCTGTGAAACGTTTCTGACCAAAGGTTGGAAACTATCACTCTTGTTTTCGGAACACAAATGTTTCGCATGTAATGATTCGGAAGCATTGTGATGTTTATACCAACACAAATCATTGGAAATGATCCATCAAAAACATAAGGCGACGGCCTGGTGGTATTGTTGCTGGGCTGTTACTCTAGAGACCCAGGTAATGTTCTGAGGACCTGAGTTTGAATCCTGTCACAGCAGATGGTGGAATTTAATTTCACATTTAACAGTAATTAAGAATCTAGTGATGACAATGAATCCCCATTGTTGATTGTCAGAAAAGCCATTCACCAATACCCTTTAGGGAAGGAAATTGTTACTTCACTTGTTCTGGCCAGTTCCATGTGACTCCAGACCCACAGCAATGTGGCTGACTCTTAACTGCCCTCTGGGCAATTAGGGATGTGTAATAAATGCTAGCCTAACTTTCATAAGTGCACATCGATGATTGCAACATATACTTCTGAAGAGGCTAGTATATAGTTTTGGAGGACATTACAAACTGGGCTCACAGATATCTATTCCCAACGCTCTTAGTTGATTTGCTATTTCCACCAAGAACAAAAGTAATCCTGTTGACCTACAACTGAATATTATCAATCCAAGTAATCTCCACATTGACATCATTCACTCTGGTCAAGGAAGCAGAGCAAGGTTAGCAAGCTACATCTAATGTTGTCCAGCTCAGATAGATCCTCATCAGTGGGCAGTACAAATATATTCAACAGCTCCCTGAGCAAGCATGTTCTTTCTGGTCATTCTAGAGACTAACTAGGAGACTAGTGGTATATGTTGTGTCTGGAAAACCGCATCAAATCTGTGGTCTAATTAGAAGAGGTTTTGTTCTTAAACAAAACATAGTTTATTGTATAATAGTAACTAGGTGCAAGGTTCATACCTGTTGCTATAAAGTCTAGAAGGAGACATAGATTGGAGGTCTGTCTATCCTGAGATCCAGAGATTTTCTTTCTGTCCTCACCCAAGTCCTTACGACAGGTTAGGATTGGGTGGAACTTAATACAGGAAATTCGACGTTTCGGGCCAGAGCCCTTCATCAGTCATTCCTGATGAAGGGCTCTGGCCCGAAACGTCGAATTTCCTGTTCCTTGGATGCTGCCTAACCTGCTGTGCTTTAACCAGCAACACATTTTCAGCTCTGATCTCCAGCATCTGCAGACCTCACTTTTTACTGGAACTTAATACATCATTGTGTTAACCATTTCAGAGCCACAAAGAGTACACAACAAAATACCAGCATGGATTGTGTACTAGTGTTTCTGAAGTGAAACTTGAAGTCTTCTGAACAGTAAGAGATTGGGGAATTTGGAAAAGCAAAGAGATTTATCCAGCTACCTGGATCACCAGACACACCTGCAAATGTCTTAAAATGTAATTAGAAAGGCTGTGACAGAGGTGACCATAATATGTGTAGGATTTAATGGCACAAACTCCATAAGCCAAAGAGCTCTCTATGCTGTACCATTCAATGGCTGTATGTAGAAAAAGTAGGTGATACAGGGAAATGATAGGGTAGTGGTATTAGTCATCCAGAACATCTGCCTAATGTTCTGGGGAAAAAGGTTGGAATCCCACCAACGCAGATGGTGAAATTTGAATCCAATAAACAACGTTGGATAAGGAAGATAGACAGTTGGATAAGTACATGAATAGGAAAGGTTTGGAGGGATAGGGGCCAAATGCAGGTGGGTGGGACTAGTTTAGTTTGGAATTATGTTCGTCATGAAGGATCGAAGGATCTGTTTCCATGTTGTATGACTATGACTCTAAAATAATTGCAAAATTCATCCAGTTCACTAATGTCCTTTAGGGAAGGAAATCTATTAAGGAATTAAACTGTTCAGACAGCCAGTGTAAATTTAATGGGCCAAAGAGTCTTCTGCACTGTAACAATTCTGTGATTCACATTGAAGTGAGTCTGTAGTCACATGTTAGCCAGGCCGGGTAAGAATGGCAGATTTCCTTCCTTCAAGGTCATGATTCAACCAGATGGGTTTTTACAACAAATCCAAAAATTGCTGGAGAAACTCAGTTGATCTGGCAGCATCTGTGGAGAGAGAAAGAGAGAGAGAGAGAAAAACCCTTCTTCAGAATTGGTTTTTACAACAATTGACATTAATGATCATTGGGCTTTTTAATTCCAGATTGTTATTGAGTTCAAATTTCACCTCTGGCATTGTGGGGTTTGAGCCCCAGAACATTAGCCCGAGGTTCTGAATTACTAGTCCAGTGACGTTACTACTAAATCAACCACCTTGCCAAATCCCCTGCTCCTATTTTTCATGTTCTTGATTTGTGGGCGAAGCCTGAAATATTGAGCAGCAGGAGCTCTTCTTTTTGCATGGCCATTGAGAAAAGAAGCTTTGAGGAGGCTGAGCTGGCCTCAGGCAGGGAGGAGGGGTAAACGACACTGACCCAATTAGTTCTGACAGAGGGGAAAGGAACTGTGCTTGGTGAGGGAAAAAGACCAAGCTCGGGACCAAGAAAGGGTGTGTGGCTGTGTGAGTGTGCACAAAATCTGAGAGGTGTGTAGAGAGTTTGAGCATATGCTAAGTCACTAGCCTGAGAATTAATTTGATTGTAGACCAGCTGGAAGCCTCAGGAATAAGTCAGGCAAAGAATAACGCTGTGCTAATAAGAGAAAAGATCTGAAAAACAACCTCTCACCATTGATTTATGCCAATATATATGGAGCTTTCTTGAAAGAAAAGCAACAGACTTCCTTGTGCTGTTATTTGTGGATGGTTCACTGTGAATGATACCTTTGAGTTCAAGAGTACACCCCCAATCTGCTGGCAATCGCAACAGCCTTACATCATTCAACCTCACATTATTCCTCTACATCCGACGTAGAGGAACATTGGAGCCTGTACTATTGCTCTCTACACCTGGGCCTGTCCAGTTCCTGTATGTCACCAGTCCCTGCCACTCTCTCAAGATGGCATCTGCTAGTAATATAATCAGATGTGTGCTAGTCAGAGGGGAACAGTACATTGATCTTTGAATAATTGTGAAGGGCACCACTGGCTATTGAATGGGTCAGCCAGCTCTGGAACATAGGAACAGGAGTAGGCCATTCAGCCCCTTGAGTCTCTTCTGCCATTCAATAAGATCATGGCTGATTTAGGGCCTAACTCCATATACTTACCTTTGGTCCATTTCATTTAATACCTTTGGTTAGCAAAAGTTCACCTATCTCAGATTTAAAACTAACAACTGATCCAGCATCCTTTGCCATTTGTGGAAGAGAGTTCCATCTCTACCATCCTTTGTGTGCAGAAGTGCTTACCAACATCTCTCCTGAATGGTCTGACTCTAATTCTCAAACTATGCTCCTAGTTTTATAGTCCTCAACCTGTGGAAGTAGTTTACCTTTATCAGCTCTGTCTTTTCCTGTTAATATCTGAAAAACTTTAATCAGATCACTGTTTAACTTTCTAAATTCTAGAGAGAACAGACCGCATTTGTATAATCTGTCCTCCAAACCCCTGAAAGTTTGGGTTTCGTTCTTGCAAATCTACAATGTACTTCCTCTAGGGCCAATATATCCTCTGCTGTTGAGTAAATATATAAGATGCTACTGAGGAGGCCAGAGTAAAGGGTCAAATCCTAAAAAGGAGGGATTAGAGTGGTGCTGGAAATGTACAGTAGATCAGGCAGCATCTGAGGAGCAGGAAAATTGATGTTTTGGGCAGGAGCCCTTATCCGGATGAAGGGCTCCTGCCCAAAACATCGATTTTTCCTGCTTCTTGGATGTTTCCTGACTTGCTGTGCATTTCCAGCACCACTCTAATCTTGGCTCTAATCTCCAACATCTGCAGTCCTCACTATCGCCTCACATTCTAAGAATACAGGGTAGGCCTTCTAGGATTGAGATGAGGAGAATTTTCTTCACTCAGAGAATGGTGAACCCATGGAATTCTCTGTCACAGAAAGCAGTTAAGACCAAAAAATTGAATGTTTTCAAGAGGGAGTTAGAGATAGATCTTGGGGCGAAAGGAATCAAAAGGCATAGGTTGGACTGGGAAGAGTTGGATGTTCAGCCATGATCATATTGAATGGTGGAGGAGGCATGAAGGGCTGAATGGCCTACTCCTGTTTCCTATTTTCTAAGTTAACATTGATTAACTGTAGTCCAATGGCTATGTCCCTGCCTCTAAGCCTGAAGCTTTAGGCCCAAGTCTTATTATAGACCTCAACAGCCAAGAAGCTTGCATCTGGAAGATGGCCTAACAGGTTGATTTTTCTCTACCTATAAATTCTTCCAAAACGCCCCAATGGCAGAGGTTGCTGGAGAGAGGGATTCTCGACCAGCCGTGTGAAGAGTACCAGAACCCCTAACACCACTCTTCCAATACTGCAGACTACACCATCTGGAACTGTGTGTTGCCACAGCAGCGAGGACATTCAGGTGAATTTACTGAATAAACTGCTCATTCGCACTCAGTGAGCAGTAGATGGTTCGTAAATAAATCAGGTAAACTATGCTGGTCATCATAGTTATTTCTTAATCAATCTGTTCAAATATATTATGCACATTTCTAGGGCAGGTGGAACTGAACCTGGGTCTCCTGACCCACCGGAACAGACGTTGCCATTGGGCAGCAACAATCCTTCAAAGTCACAAGTGATGACAGACGTGGTTGACCGGACTTGAACATACACAGAAAAATCCCAGTGGATTTCAAACCCGTCACTTTGACCTCTCAGTGGTGATGACAGGCTCACTGTTGATTACTATAAGATTGGACTTACCTTGGCTTTTAGTTTCTCATTCATGGGATATGGGCATCATTCAGCCATTGTTATTTTCCATCTCTTGTTATCCTTGAAAAGGTGATAATGAACTATCTTCCTGAACTGCTGCAATCTATTTGTTGTAAGGATGCTATAGATATTGATGGAGGGAAGGTGGGAACAAATGCCGACAGAGTCCCACAATCCTGTTAGGGAGGGAATTCCATGATTTTGACCCAGTGACAGTGAAGGAATGGCTATATATTTCCAAGTCAGAATGGAGAGTGGCTTGGAGGGGAACTTGGGGGTGGTGGTGTTCCCATATATCTGTTGTCTTTGACCTTCTCAATGGAAGTGGTTGTGCAGTTGGAAGATGCTGTTGAAGGATATTTGGTAAACTTCTGCAGTGCATCTTGTAGATGGTACACACTGCTGCTACTGAGGGAGTGAATATTTGTGGATGTCATGTCAATCAGGTGGACTGCTTTGTCTTGGATGGTGTCAACCTTCTTGAGTGTTATTGGAACTGCCCTCATCTGGCAAGTGGGGAGTATTCCATTGCACTCCTCCTTGTCGATGGTGAGCAGGGTTTAGGAGGCAGGAGCTGGGACATTCTCTGCAGGATTCCTAGCCTCTGATCTGCTCTTGCAGCTCCTCTGTTTATGTGGCACATCCAGTTGAATTTCTTGTCAATGACTGGTTATGGATTGGACCAAGTGCTGACTATTGGTCATGGTGTATAGACAGATGGCTGTAATGAGGTAGTCCCAGCAACTTATTGATTCCTGGCTGGTTGGTTTGTTGTTAACGAGGGAGGATGCTCTCTGCTGGTTTTGATCAGTCAGTGGTCTGTAGTACTCTGGGTGATGTGGCTGTGCCTATTCAGTGGCTGGTTGGGCTCTGCCAATGAGTTGGTGTTAGCTGCTTTCATGTTCCACTGTCCCTGAGAGCATGACTGTGAAGTACAGGTTGCTCCAGCAGCCAAGGTACTCCGGGACACATCCTGGATTCCAGTATTTAATTCCATGTTATCTCCATATCAATGTTACAGCCAAGCCGCTGTAACATAATTGCACAAACATCGAGGAGCTGTGGGTCACCTAAATAATACAACTTGCACATTAAACACACAAGGCAAGTGAAAGAAACCACACGGCCTGCTACATTCCATGCTATTACAGGGAGCTTCAAGGCAAATACCAGGAAACTGATCACATCTGCTGCAAGCCTCAGAGTCAGGCATTTGCTCTTCTCTGATTCTGTGCGTGTTGTCTCTGTTGCTCACTTTCTTTCTGTCGAATGCTGTCTCCTACATACTCACTCTCCTACATTTTCCCCCTTTTTGTCTCATACACTGCCCTTCACATATTAACTTCCTCACCTCTCTCTCCATCATGGTCTCTCTCTTCCACATGCTGTCTCACCCAGAGGTGTAGTCTCTCCATTATGTGCTCTCCCTCACATGCTCTCCCGTGCGTTCTCTCCCTCATGTGCTCTCTCCCTCATGTGTTCTCCCATGTGCTGTCTCCCTTATGTGCTCTCCTACATGCTCTCTCCCTCATGAGCTCTTCCATGTGCTCTCTCCCTCATGTAATCTCCCATGAATCCTTTCCATCACATATGCTCTGCCTCACACTGTTTCCCTCATGTCCTCTCCCACATGCTCTATCTCCCTTGCACTCTTTCCTTCATATGCTCTCCCTCGCATTCCCTCCCCATAACATGTGCTCTCTCTCCTCCACGTTCTCCCTTTTTAATTTTCTTTCTGTCTCTCTCTGCTGAAGTCAGGACATTAACCCACAACAGCTCGTTCAAGACATCGAAACTATGAGTACCTTCCCTCCCTCAGTCAAGAGATGTTTAATACCTAAGTCCGCCCTTGCAAACCACTTGATAACCTTGTATTCCCCTTTACTCAGTGTAGGAGGCGTTCTGTACCCTCAGCTTCACCTTGGATTCTGAATAAAAGTGTAACTACACCAGAAAATATCCTTGGTATTGAATAAAAGAAGTCAGTGCTAAGTGTAGTCCACAAATGAAGTGCAGTTGGAGGTCAGCTGGATAATTGGACCAAATAGTACATATGTAATTCCATCCCCATTTTACAGCCAAGTACTCTGACCTTTGTTTGAAGCTTCATATTGGAACCTGCATATGTAAACATGTCACACTTGAATTTACAGCCTCCTGCCTGTGCACCACCCTCATGAGAAGAGTCCTAGGGTGGCAGGTACATTGAGATTTGTCACTGTGGGTTCTCTCGAAATTGCTGATTTGAGATGAGGGAGTTCAACCACAAATTGAATCAAAACATGGCACTGTTTCTTTTCTTAAGCTTAAAAAAAGCCACGCCAACCAAACTGGTTATCCCTTTAGGTGACATTATGGGCCATGACAATTCTGTCAATTAAACTAGGTACAATGCCTTCAAAGAGGCTTTTAACTTTAAATCTTATTCTTTAGGCCCTCAGTCATAGTAGGCACTGTTTTAACAGCGCTAAAATATTTTTTACCTTTAATATACACAAACTAAATACTATGCACCTTTGTGACTTATCTAATTTGTTTCAGGCCATTTTTATTTATTTAAAGCACTTATAGTGACTGTAAAAGATCCACCAACTAAAAGTCCTTTTTTTTTAAACCAATTTCCAACTGTGTTCTTCAGACTCAACCAGGTCTTTTGTATTTGTTCGCGAGACTTTGGCATCACTGGCTGGTTCTACATTATTGCCCATCCCAGGCTGTCCTTGACAAGCTGGTGTTGAGTAAAAAGTGAGGTCTGCAGATGCTGGAGATCAGAGCTGAAAATGTGTTGCTGGTTAAAGCGCAGCAGGTCAGGCAGCATCCAAGGAACAGGAAATTCGACGTTTCGGGCACAAGCCCTTCATCAGGAATGAAGAAAGTGTGTCCAGTAGGCTAAGATAAAAGGTAGGGAGCTGGTGTTGAGCTGCCTTCTCAAACCACCACAGTCCTTGTTGACCCACAATGTCATTAGGGAGGGAGTTCCAGGACTTTAACCCAGGGACAGTGAAGGAACGGTGATATATTTCCAAGTCAGGAAGGTGAGTGACTTGGACAGGAACTTGCAAGAGGTGGTGCTCCCATGCATCTGCTACCCTTGTCCTTCTAAATGGAAGTGGTCGTGTAATTGATAGGTGACGTGTAAGGAGCCTTGGTGAGTTGCTGTAGTGCATCGTGTAGATAGTACACACTATTGTGTGTGGAGGTTTCCACTTTTGAATACATCAGCTAACATCAATACTGCCTGATTGGCTGAGCTGATGGAAGATGAAAATGCAAGTGAGTGGTAATAAAATTTCTTAAAACCTGCACAGTTTGAGTCCAGAATACTGATTGTGCTCAAAGCAGAAACTCTTGGCTATTAAACTGGGTAACAGAGGCATATGGTAATAGATCAGTCGCTAAGACCCTGGGGTCATGGCTCCCATCCCAGCTGGTAGGTAGAAAGCCATAAAACAGAGGAACAGATGTAGACCATTCAGCTCATCGAGTATGCTCTGCCATTCAGTGAGATCATGGCTGATCTGATAAACCTCAACTCAACTTTCCTGCCTTTTCCCCATCATCCTTGATTCCCTTCCTGATTAATAATCTGCCTACCTTGAACATACACAATGACAACCCTCTGCAATAAAGAATTCCACAGATCCACACCCACTGAGAGAAGAAATTCCTCCCCATCTCTGTCTTAACTAGGTGACCCCTAACTATGAGATGATGCTCTCTGGTTCGAGACTCTCCAGTAGCGGCGAAGACTACCTTTCTGAATCCACTCTCAAACCCCCTAAGAACCTTGCATGTTTCAATAAGGCTCTCATTCTTCTCAGTCCAATCTAGTCAACCATTCTTCATAAGTTAAAAATGGCACAACACCAGGTTATAATCCAACAAGTTTATTTGGACACACTAGCTTTAGGAGCACTGCTCCTTCATCAGGTGTTGTCTTCCTGATGAAGGGCTTATGACCAAAATGTCGATTCTCCTGCTCCTCAGATGCTGCCTGGCTTGCTGTGCTTTTCCAGTACTACAGTCTTGACTCTGATCTCCAGCATCCACAGTCCTCACTTACTCCTATAACCTGGTATTATGTGTCCAACACCAGCACCTCCAAATCTTTCTTCATAAGAAATGGAATTTAAATTAAATTTATAAAATCATTCAATTACTTAATTTGTGCAATTAATTAATGAAATCAATTGAATGTTGGAAGCCAGTCTCCTCTATAGTGACCAGAACTGTCAATAGTTGTTATAATAACTTATCTGGTTCATTAATGTCCTTTCGAGAAGGAAATCTGCTGTCCTTACCTGGTCTGGCCTAGACTGCATCCAGACCCACGCTGATACTTAACTGTCCTCAGAAAGGGCCGTAGCAAGGCATTCTATGACATCGAACCGCTTCAGGTGGAAGATTTATTTTTCTAATGGTCATGATTACAATTATAAGCTCTTATAAGAAAATATGAAAAGAAATGATCTAGTGATATTATCACCAGATTATTAATCCAGAGACCCAAGTAATGCGCTGGGGACCTAAGTTCAAATGCTACCATGGCAGATGGTGGAGTTTGAATTCAGTAAAAATCAGGAATTAGGAATCTGATCATGACTGTTTCCAATTGTCGGAGAAAATGATCTGGTACACTAATGTCCTTCAGGGAAGAGAACAACCGTACCCGGTCTGGCCTCCATGTGACTCCAGGAACAATAGGGTTCACACTCAATGGCCTTCTGGGCCTTTGTGGGATGGACAATAAATATTGGCCTGGCCATGAATGAATAATAAAATATATAAACAGAGGAACCTTGATTATCCAGCATTCGATGATCTGAATTTCGGATTATCTGGCAAGATCGCAAGGGTCCAATGCTTGGTTAAACTGTGTTTTCTGGCATTTGATTATTTGAACAGTCAATTATCTGAGAAAATACCCCCCTCCTGTGTCATTCGGATAATCGAGGTTCCTCTGTGTATAATGAAAAACAGTTGAATGGAAATGCACACAGGCATAAGATGGGTGATATATTAGATGGAGATGTACTGTGGTAATTCAGTGAGAAATGTGAAAGGATTGGTGCTGTCAGCTCTCTGCCTTGACAATGATTAAGTTGCTTAGATTCAGCTGAGAAAGCTCCGCATTAATCACCTCCATTTTGGCCGGAACTTCGATCCGTTATCCCAGATCTTTAAAACTCACTTTTTAGCAGGACCTTTGTCAGAATTTGACGAGTGGTTGATTATTTGCTCATTACAGCGTTGTAAACAGATTTCATGGCTGGCATCGACTAGCTCTGGGTTTTTTTTTAATAGGAAGGATCTAAATTTACTTGCTTTCTTTTTCTGTCCAACTCCTGTCTGTATTTCAAAGGATCAATATTTGAGTGTGTCGACACTGAAGAATCCAAGCTGGACTGCTCTGTCAGGCCTGAGGCCTAAAGATGAGCGTTAGCACTATCAGCAGACTAGAATCAACACGAGTGAATACACCTGTTGTATCACTTGCATGTTGTGCCTGGAGATGTGTCCTCATGCATTTTAAGAACAAGACCACTGCCACTAATACCCTCCACTGGCCCTCCTAACTATCCAGATGAAGAGATGAGCCAGGCCATTCAACCCATTTAATCATGGAATGGTGCAGCACAGAAGGAGACTGTTCAAGTCTGCATAGTGTACAGAGATAGAAGATTGGCATCAGGTCATGATGCTCATTTGAAGAATCATGCAAGCACGATGCGCCAAATGACCTCCTTCTGCATTGTAACTCTTTTGTCTTAGACCCTCCCACAAGGGAAAGCAATCTTTCCACATTGATCCCGCAAAGTCCTGTAAGAATCTTGTATGTTTCAAAAATGCTGCATATTCATTCCAGAGGCCATCCTAATCTGGTGCATTCAGAAACTGCCCTACAGTGACACAGATAATGTGCTGGGCTGGACCTGCATTCAGGCAGAGAAGTGAATACATGAAGACCTGCGGTTGTCTAACATCTGAGCTTGAAGTTGAAAAAATGCTGTGTATTAATCTTCTCAAGCTTGCACACACCAATGAGTTACCTCTCATTGCTTCCTTTCAGCAATTAATAATTTGCATTGATTTAGCACCTCTGAAATGGTAAAATATCTCAAACCATGTTACAAGACATTATCAAATCAAAATTAAAATGAAGGAGTCATTAAGTCAGGTAACAAGCTTGGTCAAAGAAGGAAGTTTTATTGAGTATCTTAAAGGAGAGTAGAGTGAGATAGAAAAGTGGAGAGATTCCTGGAGGGAATTTCAGGGTGTAGGGTTCAGACTGATAAAGGGATGGCTACCAATAGTGCCACAAGGAAAGTAACATAATATGGTTTCTTGGGTCAATACCACTGCCTCTTTGATTTGGCCTATGGGCTTCCATATGTGTTAACCCATGTAACATATCCCACAAGGATTGTGTTCTTGTTGAGATACAGTGGCTCAGTGGTTAGCACTGCTGCCTCACAGTGTCAGGGACCCAGGTTCAATTCTACCCTTTGGCGACTGTTTGTGTAGAGTTTGCACATTCTCCCTGTGTCAGCATGGGTTTCCTCCCACAGTCCAAAGATGTGCATATTTGGTACAGTGGCCACACTAAGTTTCCCAAAGTGTGCAGGCTGGGTGGATTATCCATGGGAAATGCAGCGTTACGGGGAGAGGGTTGGGTGAGTCTGGGTGGGATGCTCTTCAGAGAGCTGGTGTGGACTTGTTGGCTGAATGACATATTTCCGCACAGTAGGGATTCTATGAGACAGATGTCTGGAAGCTTATTAAAAGTGCTGTACTATCACTGGCTCACATGGTCTGGGTTCTATGCTGACAGATGTTACTGTACATAATGGACTGACTGTACACACTGCACAGTTTCCATTGCACTGGGAGTGAGACTGAAGCTGAGATGTGTACCCAGTTACCACAACATCACACTCTGTGATGTTGTATAACTGTCCTAAATGTACACTGCTCTCTGGTCTAGAATTTCATGTAATTTCACAGCACATGCACAACAGATATAGCAAATTACAGAAATAGGGAGGGGGCAAGATTGCAAAGAGACTTGACTGTCAAGAAGAAAGATTGATCCAGAAAACAACACATAACCAAGAGGGAGGTGAACGTGCCTGAGAGTTATGAGCGGCAGTACCAAACCTTCCTCACAGTTCAGTTTTCAGAGGGTTACATCCCTTTTCAGAATGGGAACATAAAGATGGTGCAATCTAAATCCAGGCTGGAGTTCATGAGATGACATGCCTTGAGTAAACTGCTAATGTGTCTGATTAAGCTGTCCTGTAAAGTGGATATCTACAAGGAGTCATTTTGTCTTCATCTACCTCCTTTCTAGTTCCATTCATGATGTGGATGTGAAGAAAGATACATTAAAAGGCTCTAGGGAGCGTGTGGACGGGGTAAGAATTGATTTCAGCTTTCCTTCTTGCAGACTGAGTGCTTGTTGTTGTGTGGAATGGAGAAGATTTAACAGACTATATAACTGTATCATGACAGTATAAAGAGCACTGACTATGTTGGAAGAAGTGAGATAAATTTAAAAGATTATATTCACAGTACCTAAACCAAAGGAAAATTCCATGTCAGTGAAACCACCTTACATCCACTTGCAACAAGCTCCTCTGGTCTTGTTGACCTAACATTTGAATGAATCTCTTAATGTACAAATGAAGAAAGGTTTTCTCTTGACATCAAGAAATGCTGGAGATCACAGAGCCAGCTCTGATGAACAGTCATTTAGACTCAAAACATTACCTTGCTTTTTCTCCAAGGATGTTGCCTGACCCACTGTGATCTCCAGCATTTTTGGTTTTCAGTACAGATTCCAGCATCTGCAGTAATTTGCTCCTAAAAAACTTTTCCCTTGTCCTTGTGTCAGAATTATCTCGCAAAGTATTTGTTTCAGTATTTATCTTGGGTTCAAATGGATCCTTATTGTAACTCTTAAAGTGTTAGATAGAAAATTTGGTTGAGATTTAGAACGTCCGATTCCTCCAGTTTTACCATCCTGTTGTAATCTCCTGTTTCCTGCACAGTGTTGTCCTTATTCATTTCCTCAGTGGCATCCACTTCCTGTTATCTGCCCAATGCTGGCCACTCAACATCCCGAACTGGCAATCATGAGTATTTCTATTTGTTTAGTGTGATGTGAGACTCACGGTTTGGAAAGGTGTAGAGATTATAATTATAATTGTGCACCTCATAGAACAGGAGTTCCCTGATTGGGGCTCTTAACCTGGTCCTATCTGGGAATTTTGGCTGACAGATATAAACAGGAGTGTCAGAGGTTCTATTCAGTCTGAGAGCCGGCTCTGAGGGAGCTAGATCAGTGTCAAGGACTCTTTAAAGGGTGTCAGGATAAAGGCCCTTTTGGAGTTATTTCAGAAGAAGCCTTGCTGCATTACTGCACCAGTAATGGAAGATACGGATATATTAGTTGCTGAGATCCACTATAAAAATTCACCAATGCTCCTGAGACAGTGTTTTCCCAATCCACAACCTTTAACACCTAGAAGGAAGGGAGACAGGTAAATGGAAACACCAGCACTTCCCCTTCCCCTCAGAGTGGACACACAGTTCTGATTTGGAAATATATCAGCGGTCCTTCATTGTGGCGTGTCAAAATCTGGAAGTCCTCTCTAATGGCATCATTGGTGTTGTGCTTGCCAAGAATTGCAGTGGCTCAAAAAGGCAGCTAAACTTATCCTTTTCCAGGGCAGTTAGTGATGGGCAGTCAATGTCAGACGAGCAGCGATGACCAAACCCCATGAATGAATTAAAAAAAAACAGTTGTATGCTTCTTCTCAGATACAAATGCAGCAATATTGTGGGGTGGCATCATGGCTCAGTGGTTAGCACTGCTGCCTCACAGTACCAGGGACCTAGGTTCGATCACACCCTCGAGCGACTGACTTTGTGCAGTTTACACATTCTTCCTGTGTCTGTGTGGGTTTCCTTTAGGTGCTCCGGTTTCCTCGCACAGTCCAAAATGTGCAGGTTAGTTGGATTGGTCATGGGAAATGCAGGGTTAGGATAGTGGGATGGGTCTGGGTGTGACGCTCTTCGGAGGTGTGGTGTGGACTTGATGGGCTGAATGGCCTGCTTCCATACTGAAAGGGGTCTAAGATTCTGTGAACATGACTTAAGATGATTAAAATTTCTTAAACCTGAATACCAAAAGAACCACAAGGAAGATCAGGGTAATGTTTGTCTTTACCCATTGAGTTGTTACGATCTGGAATCCAGGTGGTCGAAGTAGGTGCAATGATAGCATCTAGGAGTGAATTGAATTAAGAGTCAAAATTGAGTCTTTCTTCTTTATCTCCATATGCGTTTGGGGGGCTTGTAAAGGCCGATAGAAAAAGGCATTGGTTTTATATCGAAAGAGCAAACTGGCAAACGGCAGAAATGAAGAGCAAACGAAAGTGATGACATAGTAATAATGTCACTATGAAAATATGAATAAGGAACAAGAGAAAGCCACTTAGCCCTTTGAGCCCACTTCCACTATTCAATAATATCAGGTTTGATTTTAATCTCAACTCGACATTCCGATATATCCCATGACAATCTTTCAACCCCTTGATAATCCAGGATCCATTTATGTCTGCCTTCAAAATATTTAAAGATTCTGCATCTACTGCCTTTTGAAGAAAGAAAATTCCAAAGACACTCAATGCTCTGAGAGATAAAAATGTTCTCTTTTTGATTTAAATGGGCACTCCCTTATATTTAAGCTGCAGCCCTTATTGCTAGAAACATCCTTTTAACATCCACCCAATGAAGCCCCCTCAGGATTTTATGTTTTGATGAAGTCACCTCTAACTCTTCTAAACTCCAGAGGATACAGAGCTGGCCTGTCTAGCCTTACCTTATAAGGCAATTCTTGCATTCAAGGTATCAGTCTAGTAAACTGTATCTGAACTGCTTCCAACACCTGAACATCCTTCTGTCAGTAGAGTGACCAGTGCTGTTCACAATACTCCTGAAGGAGTCTCATCAACGCCCTGTATAATTGAAACATAACCTTCCTACTCTTGCATTCAATTCCCCTCTCATTAAAACATAACATCCTATTATTTTTTGAGATCAATTGCTATATCTGTGTACTAACCTTCTGTGATGCATGTTCTAGGATACCCAGACCTCTCTCCATCCAAGAGCTATTTAGATAATATGCTTCCTTTTTATTCCTTCTGCCAAAATGGACAACTCCACATTTTCTCACATTGTGGTCGATTTGTCAGATCTTTGCCCACCCATTTAACCTGTCCATATCACTTTATAGGTTCCTTAAGTTCTCAACACAGCTCACCTTCCTATCTATCTTTGTGTCATCATATACCATCATAGCTAGCTACTATACCTTTGGTTACACCAAGCAAATCATTTCTATAAATTGTAAAGGGTTGAGATCCCGGTTGAGTCTGTGGCACACCAATTGTGATATCCTGCGAGCTTGAAAAAGACCCACTTACTCCTACTCCGTTTCATATTAATCAACCAATCTTCTGTACATGTTAACGTGTTATCCCTGCACCGCAAGCTTCTTTGATGTGACGCCTTATCAAATCCCTTCTGGAAATCTAAATACAATACATCCATTGGTTCCCCTTCCAAGTTACTTCTTCAAAGAACATAAGTAAATTAGTTCAATATAATTTCCCTTTGACAGAACCACGTTGGCTCTAACTGATTACTCTGGAACGTAGCCAAGTGGCCCTGTTATAACATCTTTAATAATGGCTTCTAATATTTTCCTAATGACAGATTTTAAGCTAACTGACCTATAGTTTTCTGCTTTCTGCCTCCTTTCCTTTTTTGATAAGGAATTACATTAGCAATTTCCAATCTATTTTGCTAATACCACCTTTATCATCTTTAATAGACAAAGCAGTTTTCTTCATCGATTCCTTGCTCCCATTGTTTCAAAAAAACACATCTCCCTCAATATTTAGGACCCAGTCTGGGTCATCCTGCAGCCATGTCTCAGCAAAGGCCACGAAGTTACAATTGTTTATCTCAATATATACTACTAGTTCACCTATTTTGTTTCAAACACCACGTGCATTCAAATACAGTGTCTTAAGTTTTGTCCTTTTATTATTTTTGTAACCTCGAGCCTTATCTGCTAAATTTCTCTAGGGTCTGTGTTGTCTGACCCTTGCTGTTATTGTCTGTTTGCCAATTCCACATTAATTCCCTTCTTTGCCTTTTTCTGACTCTTCGATTCACCACAGCTTCCCAAATTTGGGACCTTGCTCCTCACTATTCAGTTTAAAGCCCACTGTCGTTCCCTAGTTATGTCATTCACACAAACACTGGTCCCAGTTCAGTTCAGGTGAAAACTGCCCCAACAGTACAGAGGGGAAAGTGAGGTCTGCAGATGCTGGAGATCAGAGCTGAAAATGTGTTGCTGGAAAAGCGCAGCAAGTCAGGCAGCATCCAAGGAACAGAAGATTTGACGTTTCGGGCATAAGCCCTTCTTCACACTTTCCTCATTCCTGAAGAAGGGCTAATGCCCGAAACGTCGAATTTCCTGTTTCTTGGATGCTGCCTGACCTGCTGTGCTTTTCCAGCAACACATTTCCAACAGTACAGATCCCACTTTTCCCAGAATTGGTGCTAGCGCCTCACAAGCCAGAATTCACATGGAATCACAGAATCCCTACAGTGCAGAAAGAGCCCATATGAGTCTGCACTGACCCTCTGAAGAGCATCCCACCCAGACCCACCCACTACCCGAACCCATAACCCAATATTAACCATGACTAACCCACCTGGCCTGCACATCATGGCGCAACTTAGCAAGGCCAATCCAGCTAACTGCACGTCTTTCGACTGTGGACTCCAGAGTACTTGGAGTAAACCCACGCAGACTTGGAGAGAGCATGCAAGCTCCACAAAGGCAATGGTCCAAGGCTGCAATCAAACCCTAGACCCTGTCGCTGTGAGGCAGCAGTGCTAACCACTGAAACACTTTATCACCACTTCTCCCACACCATCTTTCAGAAATACATTCATCTCTCTAAACGTGTTTGCATATGGTCACTGAACTAGCAATCCATGGGCCCAAGCTAAGGTTTTGGTTACAGGGATTCAAATCTCACTCTGACAACTGGTAGAATTGAAATTCAATTACTGCACGTGGAATTAGAAATAATTATGAGTACAAAGCTTCATCAATTGTCATTAAATCCATCTTGTTTATTAAAGTCCTTTAAGAAAGTAAACCTGCCATTCTTACCTGCCTGGCCTACGTGTGACTCCAGACCCACAGCAATAGGGTTGACTCTTAGTTGCCATCAGTTCAAGGGCAATAACAAAATGAGCAGCAAATGCTAGCTTTCACTGCAATGCCCACACCCTATGAAAGAGCAAAGTAAAAAAATCAGTTTGTAACCAAAACTCATCTTTTCAGGTACAGCCGATTAGTTTTATGAGTTTAGATTAGAGTGGTGCTGGAAAAGCACAGCAGGTCAGGCAGCATCTGACGAGCAGGAAAATCAACGTTTTGGGCAAAAGCTTTTTGGGAAGGGCTTTTGCCCGAAACGTTGATTTTTCCTGCTCGTCGGATGCTGCCTGACCTGCTGTGCTTTTCCAGCACCACTCTAACCTAAACTCAGGTTTCCAGCATCTGCAGTCCTCACTTTTGCCTGCCTGATTAGTTTTATGAGGTCTGTCGAAAATCAAGGATGAAGGGAAGCTGGCTAGTGTCAGCAGTGAGCTCATGAATATCATTCAAAGTTTGAGAATAAACATTTGCTGTCGTGGGCTTAGACCTCAGCTGACTCTGACGTTTAGTGTCATTTTACCTGCTGTGAGATTAATATTGATTGCATTCCATTTAAAGCTTTTAAAACCCACTCACATCTGTTCCATTTGCCAGATACATATTTCTCAGTGTCAAGACAAAGCAGCTGCTTTGGTTTATTGGAATGTGAATGCAGCAACACTTAATTGTAATCTTTAATGAAGGTGTTGATACTTGCAATGGAAGTGTGACCAGCACATCAAAGGCCTTCCTCAGTGAGTTCAGGTCTTAGCAAGAGAAGCAGCTTGTTATATATGGGCCAGCTTTATATCGGCACCTTGATTTTGTGCTGACTAGCTGAGAGATGAGAATTCTGGGCCCAAGTTCACTGGAGTGGAATGTCATGCTTTCCCTGTTTGACCTTCTCCTGAACTCTTTAACTTGGAACTGTTTGGCATCTCAACTGTCTGGATGCTGCTTGTTAGAGAGTTGCGCTGTCAGAGGTACCATTTTTGGCTGATGGGTTCAATTGAAGCCCAGTCTGTCCTTTGAGCTGGACATCACTCTGCAGTTCCAACAATGGAATTCTTTCATAGTGCTGGCCTGGAATTACCCTTGAGCCAGCTGCCCTGAAACAGATGACCTGCTTGTTTTGGATATTAGTGTTCATAGGAGCTTGCTGTGAGCAAATTGATTACGGCATTTCCAAATCACAGTGACTGCTCTGGACGTTATTATCCTTGGAGCATTCTGAATCTTGAGAACCGGCATTCTGTAAACGCACGTTCTTGTTTTTACTTTACCTGACAGACAATATGTAGATCAAAGTCTGATGCCATGATTTATGCAGATATATGCACATATTTAAGGCTGACTGATGGGAAACAAAGGGTCATGGTGAATGGTGCTTTTCAGTCTAGTGGAAGGTGTACAGTATAACTCCCCCAGGATTGGTACAAGGACTGGTGCTATCTTTGATTGAAGTTGTTTGGCTACACAAGGCAGACGTCCAAAATTTGCAGCTGACACAAAATTATTATGAACAATGTGGAGGACATTGATAATCTTGAGAAAGGGAGTGCACAGGCTGGTGCAATGACAGATCTATTTCAGAAGAGATAGTGGCATAGTGGTAATGTCATTGCCTGCTATCTGAGATATGGGGAACAGGGGTTCAAATCCCACTGTGACAGATGGTGTAATCTGACTTTCGGCTCATTTAATTGTTGTGTCAAATTGTCATTAATGGTGACCTTGTAACCATTATTGATTGTTATTCAAAGGAAAAAAAAGGTTAACCAGTGAAAATTTCCCTTCACTTTAAGAAAGAAAAATCTGCAAACCTTATGTAGCCTACATATGACTCCAGACCCATGATAATGTAGTTAACTCATGAGAGTATTACTCTGGTTTTGCATTGAATTCAAATATCAATATCTGCCATGTTGGGATTTGAACTGGAGTTCTCTTTTTTTGTTGTTGGGTATTGTTATTGCCTGCCACTTGTGTGGTATGATCATTGCGGGCCACCAAGCCTGGTTTTGTTGTATTTGAGTGTGGACTGATTCAATCTCCTACAATTAGTGAATGGCGCAATCATCAGCAAACATCCCCCACCTCTGACCTTGTGATGGAGGGAAGATCATTGATGAAACATTGATGGTTAAGCCTAGGACACAACCCTAAGTAACTCCTGCAGCTGAGATGACTGACCTCCAACAACCACAGCCATCTTCCTACTCCGCCAAGAATGACATCAGCTGTCAGAGAGTTATTGTCTGATTCCCATTGACTTTGCATTTTTGCCTTAATGCCACACTCAGCTTTGATGTCAAGGGGTGTCACTATCACCTCACTCTCAGAATTCAGCTGTTTTGTCCATGTTTGAATCAGGACTGTAATGAAGTTAGGAGCCAGTGGAACCCAAACTAGGTACCAATAATCAGGTTATTAACAAACTAATGTGAGCACTGTTGATGACATGTCCCATCATTTTACTGATGATCTCCATTGTGGGGTATTGTCAGTACATTGCCAGTATTGTAGCTGTACTGGAATGGCTTGGCTGGGGCATAGCTAATTCTGGAGCACAGTTCTTCAGCACTATTGCCAGAATGTTGCCAGAGAGTCAATTTAGATTTCATTGTCATGTGGACTCAAGTACGGAAGTACCAGAGTACAGTGAAAAGTGTATAATTTTGTTATACATGGGACTATCTGAGGTATCTAGGAACAAAAAAAGCTTAGGTACAAAGTAGTAAGAGAAATGAGAGTTAAAAAGTTAAGCATTATTTCATAGAATGGTAGAAAAATAAAGAAATAGGTTATTGTTTAAAGTCTTTTGTGGTTTCATTGAGGAAAATAAAGGAATAAGCTATAAGTTCAACAGCCTTTGATGGGTTCTCACTCTGCTGTCTGTTCTCAAAGCCACCACTACAGATACCATCGCTGCTGCTGAAACTTCCACCTCTCTGATCCCAACCCACCTCCCCAGGTTCTTCGGGAACGTGTCTGGGAGTATCCACTTGCATGCCAAGCCAGGCCACCACCAGGAGCCACCAAGAGACGGGCTGACATACTGCTGAGAGACCAGGCTGGGACCCCTCACGAGATGTTGGAACCTGCTATGAGTGCTGAGAGACCAGGCCAGGATCCTCCTAGAGCCAACAAGACCATGTGCCGTTGGAAAGCCAAGCTGAGAGATGCCATACTGCTGAGAGACCCCAGGCCCAGGACCTGCCACAAGCCACTGGGAGATCAGGCTGTGACCCACTGAGAGACCAAAGGGGGAAGGAATGAGAAATAAAAAAAAGAAGCAGAGGAGCTCCAGTTGGAGCATCCTACTCAGCTGTCAACTTGACAGGAAGTAATTCTGAATGGGTGACTATCAGATTGACAGCATGTTATAGCTTGGATACTGCATAGATCTGTGGTGAGCTCTCAACCTTTTATCATTTATATTAGTGACTTAGATGAGGAAAGTGAAGGTGGGGTAAGGTGGCTACATTTTGCAGATGATGCAAAGATAGGTAGAGAAATGTGTTGTGAAGGTGACATAAGCAGGATACAGACTGATATGTTCAATGAATGAGCAAAATGGAGATGGAGCTTACTGTGGGAAAATATGACATTGTTCACTTTGATGGGGAGAATGAAAAAGCAGAGTTATTTAACTGGAGAATGACTGATGAGTTTCAAGATGTAGTGGGATCTCAGTGTTCCTGTGCTTTAGTAACAAAAGGGTTAGCATGCATGTCCAGCATATAATCATGAACACAAATGAGATGTCAATCTTTATTATGAGAGAAATTGAACATAAAATAAGTATATAACAAAGAACTGTGGATGCTGGAGATCTGAAATACACAAGACCAGAAATTATTGGAAAAACTATGAACTTATGACGCTATCAGACAGGAGTTGGGAAGCATAGCCTGGGAACAATTGTTCCACAGAAAGGACACAGCAGACATGTGGAGAGTATTTAAGGAGCAGTTGTTGCGAGTGATGCACAAATTTGTTCCTCTGAGACAGGTAAGAAGGGGTAAGATTAAGGAACCTTGGATGATGAGAACAGGGGAACTTCTCGTCAAAAGGAAGAAGGCAGTTTACCTAAGGTGGAGGAAGCAAGGATCTAGAACAGCTTTAGAGGATTACAGACTTGCAAGAAAGGAGCTTAGTAATGGACTGAGGAGAGCCAGGAGGGGTCACGAAAAAGGTTTGGCAAGAAGGTTTAGGGAGAACCCAAAGGCATTTTACTCATACGTAAGGAATAAGAGAGTGATCAGGGATAGTGGAGGGAACTTGTGCCTGGAGTCTGAGCAGATAGGGGAAGCTGTAAATGAGTTTTTTGCTTCGGTTTTCACCAAGGAAAGGGAACTTGTTGTAAATTAAAACTTAGAGGAGCTGGGATACAGTCTTGACCAGATCAAGATTGATGAAGATGACGAGTTAGAAATTTTGGAAAACATTAAGATTGATAAGTCCCCAGGGCCAGACCAGATTTAAATCAGGCTGCTCCGGGAAGTGAGAAAGGAGGTTGCTAAGCCACTGGCGAGGATCTTTGCCTCCTCACTCTCCACAGGAGTCGTACCAGAGGATTGGAAGGAGGCGAATGTTGTTCCTCTTTTCAAGAAAGGTAATAGGGAAATCCCTGGCAATTACAGACTAGTCAGTCTCACGTCTGTGGTCAGCAAAGTTGTGGAAAGAATTCTGAAGGATAGGATTTATGACTATTTGGCAAAGCATAGTGTGATTAAAGGCAGTCAGCATGGCTTTGTGAGGGACATGCCTCACAAATCTTATTGAGTTCTTTGAGGAGGTGTCAAGACAGGTCGATGACGGTCGAGCAGTGGATGTGGTGTATATGGATTTCAGCAAGGCATTTGATAGGGTTCCCCATGGTAGACTCATTCATAAAGTCAGGAAGTATGGGATACAGGGAGATTTGGTTATCTGGATTCAGAATTGGCTGGCTGACAGAAGGCAGAGAGTGGTTGTAGATGGAAAGTATTCTGCCTGGAGGACAGTGTTGAGTAGAGTCCCGCAGGGCTCTGTCCTTTGGCCTCTGCTCTTTGTAGTTTTTATAAATGACTTGGATGACGAGGTTGAGTGATGGGTTAGTAAGTTTGCAGATGACATATAGGTTGGAGGTGTCATCGATAGTATAAAGGGCTATTGCAGGCTGCAGCCTGAGAGCAGGATGCAGAGCTGGGCTGAGAAATGGCAGATGGAGTTCAACCTGGATAAATGCGAAGTGTTGCATTTTAGAAGGTCGAACTCGAATGCTGAATATAGGATTAAAGACAGGATTAAAGACAGGATTCTTGGCAGTGTGGAGGAACAGAGGGATCTGGGTGTGCAAGTACATATAGATCCCCCAAAGTTGCCACCCAAGTGGATAGGGTTGTTAAGAAAGCATATGGTGTTTTGGCTTTCATTAACAGGGGGATCAAGTTTAAGAGCCGTGAGGTTTTGCTGCATCTCTACAAGTCCCTGGTGAGACCACATTTGGAATATTGTGTCCAGTTTTGGTCGATCTACTATAGGAAAGATACAGAGGTTTTGGAGAGGGTGCAAAGAAGGTTTACGAGGATGCTGCCTGGACTGGAGGGCTTGGCTGATGAAGAAAGGTTGAATAGGCTCGGACATTTCTCTCTGGAGAGAAGGAAAAAGAGAGGAGACCTGATCGAGATAAACAAAGTAATGAGAGGAATAGATAGAGTCAAGAGCCAGAGACTTTTCCCCAGGGCAGGATTGACTGGTACGAGAAGTCATAGTTTGAAGATATTAGGAGGAAGGTATAAAGGAAACATCTGTTCTTTACACAGAGAGTTGTGAATGCATAGAATGTGTTGCCAGCGGTGGTGGTAGAAGCAGAGTCATTGAGATACTTAAGTGACTGCTGGACATGCACATGGATAGCAGTGAGTTGAGGCATGCGTAGGTTGTTACTATATTTTACATTAGAATTAAACCTTGGCACAACATCGTGGGCCAAAGGGCCTGTTCTGTGCTGTACTTTTCCACCTTCTATGTGCTAAACTCAGCAGGTCTAGCAGCGTCTATGGGGAGACAAAGCAGAGTTAAAGTTTCAGGTCCAGGTCTGCATTAAGAATGTTTTGTTTCAGTTACACAGGGCATTGATGAGACCATATCTTGAATGCTGTGTGCAGTTTTGGCCTCCTTATTTAAGGGAGGATGTGATTGCATTGGAGATGTTTCAAGGGAGGTGTACTGAATTGATAACTGCACTGAGCAGGTTGTTTTATGAGGAAAGATTGATTAGATTAGGTTCCCTACAGTATGGAAACAGTCCATTTGGCTCAACAAGTCCACACCAATCATTGGAAGAGCAAGTCACCCAGAACCCCCTCCCACCCCCATATTTACCTCTGTTAATGCACCTAACATTATGGGCAATTTAGTGTGGCCACTTCATCTGACCTGCACATCTTTGGACTGTGGGAGGAAACCGGAGCACCTGGAGGAAACCCACGCAGACACAGGGAGAATGTGCAAACTCCACACAGACAGTCACCCGAGACAGAAATCAACCCAGGTGGCTGGTGCTGTGATTAGATCACTCTTTTAGGTCTGAGATGATGGGAAATAATACACCTCGGGGTTTGTAAGTCTTTGGAATTCTTAACCTCACATTGCAGTAGGTTTTCAAGGCAGAGTTGGATAGATTTTTGTTAACAAAGGAGGAGCAAGGTTCTTGGGATGAACAGGAATATGGAGTTTAGGTTACAATTAGTTTAGCTATGATTAAGTGTCGGCGTAGATTCAAGAATCTGCTGCTTAGTTGAATGTTCATAAATATGCAGTGTTTCATTTCTGTGCAAAAAAAAAGTGATATAAATTAACATTCCAATTCTGAGCACACAAATATGTTCAAATATGTGGGAATGGATTAAGGAAGGAGTATTTAAAAAATGGTTAGGCTGTATAAATAGAGGATAGTGAATGAAAATAAGGAGGCTATGATGAAGTTTATTTTGGTGGGCCTCATCTGGAGTATATGTCCATTTATGGGGATCACATTTTGAAAAAGCTTGAAAGGACTCAGAAAGGTTTGAGAAAAGATTTATGAGGCTGGTTCCTGAGATGAGTGACTTGATTTACATGGATAAAGAAGAGAATTTGGGTTTGTTGTCCTTTGAGTAGAGAAGGTTAGGAACAAATCTGACTGAAGTTTTCAAAATAGGGTGTAAAAGGTGAGAAACTGTTCCCTTTGGCTGAAGGGTCAGGAATCGATTGATTGATTTACTATTGTCACGTTTACCAAAGTACAGTGAACCGTTTTGTTTTGCGAGCAGTAAGGGTAGACCATTAACAAAGACATAGAGATCATAGAGGGTTTAGACAGAGCTAGGCATAGAAGGTTACATCTGCACAGGAGGTGGACATAAGCAAGGTCAATAATTAACTATGAAGTTAGAGAGGGCCATTCAGCAGTCTAACAGCAGGGAAGAAGCTGGTCTTGAACCTGTTGGTGCTTCTGCTCAAGTTTCTGTATCTTCTGCCTGGTGGAAGAGGTTGAAAGAGAGTATTACACAGCGGAAGGGGTCTTTGATGGTGTTGGCAGTGAGAAGACAATTGGCAAGGAAAGCAACTACCGATATCATATGAGGAAAATCTTTGTCACGTAGCAAGTGTGCTGGAGTGCGCTATCTGAGAGTATGGAAGATGTAGACTCAATCGTGGTATTCAAAGGAAAATTAGACCAGCACCTACCTGAAGAGAGAAGATTTGTTGGGCTCCAGGGGAAAGGGCTATGCGGGTTGTGGGATCCGCCAAGTTACTCTTACACAGAGGATCAGCAGGAACACAATAGGCTGAATGGTCTCCTTCCATACTGGAACTGTTCTGTAATTCTGTGAAAATAATTGGAAGCTTTTCCCATTTAGCTGTGTCTGATCCTGACACCATGTTCAAAGATGCTTGGGGAAAATGCAACGTAAGGCTTTTCGAAGATTTGTTTCTTTAAAAAAATACTAGAAGATGACCACTATGAGTAATAAGGTGACCGTTTTTTCTGTATTCCTTTAGTGCCAATGAATTATGCACAACATCCCACATGGGAGTCTTTTTGTTATTCATTCACATGATGAGGGCATCATTGACTAGGCCAGCATTTATTGCCCATCCCTTATTGCCTAGAGGACAGTTAAGAGTTAACACATTGCTGTGGGTTAGGAGTCAAGTGGAGGGCAAACCAGGTAAGACAGTAGTTTCCTTCCCTACAGGATATTAGTGAATCAGGTGGCTTTTTCATAACGATTGACAATGGTTTCATTGGCGAGATTAGAGTGGTGCTGGAAAAGCACAGCCAGTCAGGCAGCATCCGAGGAGCAGGAAAATCAACATTTCAGGCAAAAACCCCCAGTTCTGATGAAGGGCTTTTGCCCGAAGCATCAGTTTTCCTGCTCCTCGGATGCTGCCTGACTGGCTGTGCTTTTCCAGCACCACTCTAATTTAGACTCTGATTTCCAGCATCTGCAGTCCTCACTTTTGCCTAATGGTTTCATGGTCCTCAACAGACTCTTAATTCCAGATTTTCTTTAAATTCAAATTCCACCATCTAGTGTAGTGATATTAAACCTGGGTCCCCAGGACATTACCTGGGTGTCTGGATTAACAGTCCAGCAGTAATACCACCCAGGCCATCCCATCCCCATTGCTGTTATGCTGCAGTCTCATTTGAAATTTCCAGGAAACTTTGAGGCGTTGTCTCCTCAGGTATCACTGAAAAAAAGGGGCAATTGGTTTTGAAGTTTTCATTGTGTACCCATCAGATTGTTCACAAGAAATACCTGAGTCCAAGACAAAGAGCTTTGACAAAATGAGTGCTTATTCAAATTCTGAAATATCAAACTACTAATTGCTGTCATCTTGGTCTTAGAACTTAATTTTGTTTTTTTGCATCAGAAAGGTACCTTCACATGTTTTTTTTCCCTATGCTCAGGGCACTACATAAGGGCACGTAATTGTTACTCATATTATCAGGTGCCCGGTGTCTCACTGTCATATTCTTCAGCTTGGAGTTTAGTTTGATCTACAAATTACAAAGAAAATGATTAATGAAGCGCCAGAACATCATTGTGTTAAATAACGTTGCTTGTGAGAGAAATAGGATAATAAAAAGATAGCAAGGTGTGCACCGCGTAGGTCTATTTAGAGTTAGAATTGGAATTAGATTTTATTGTTAAGTGTACTCAAGTACAGGAGTACAGTAAAAAGTTTATAATGTCGCATTCCCAGCGCCATCTTATAAACAAAATAAGATACAGAACAAAACAAAATATGGAATAGAAAAATAAAGAAACAAAGTTGCAAGTTAAACATTACAGTTCTATTTGGAATTAAGTGGAAAATAAAGAAATAAAGTTCAAAAGTTCAACAGTCCTTCTTAAGTGCTTAGTCATGCTGAGCTCACAGGATGTACAATGGCTCAATCTCTTCCGCTTTGGTCCACTTTCTGGGGCACCTCAAGCTGCCTGCCCTCATCGCTGCTGACGTCAGGGAATTCCCTCGCTGCCGCATTGGGCTCGCTCTTCAACCGCCAAAGTCCCCGCTCTGGGCTCCCAGCCGCAGACATGACGAAGCTGCAATGCTGTCTCCATTGCTTCCTCCTCGACCAAGAAGGTAGGTAATGTTATGAAGGTGCAGAGGTATACTGTACCTTTGAGAGAGTTGAAGAACTGAGCAAGCACACAGAGTGCAGTAGAATTTACAATGTAACATTTGGTCCTGCAGCTTGCACTGGCTTAGTTGCTGTGAGACAAAAAAAATTCAAATTTGGCCAATCAGTTTAAATTATGCCCTGAGATACTAAACTCCAATCAAGTTTGAATTTAGTATTTTGACAATATTAAGACCAATGAAGCAACCTGATGCTTTGGGGTGTAAATATCAAACAAATTGAACAGTTGGAGGAGAACTGCCAAATGACCAACAGCTGTAGGCTGCTAAAAAGAACTCTCTGAGAGGTACCAGTCTGGAGAAGGAGATTGCACAGAGAAAAAAGATCGACACGACCTGGAGAGCAAATCTACAGAGGAAGATATCAAGAGAAGATTCAAAAGCTGGCTGGTTTTGAAATTTGAATTTTTCTGTAAATCTTTGTCAGGGGTTTTATCAGACCAGTGTTGTAGAGGAGAAGGTAAAAGATAGGTTTAGGTTAATGAGTTATAAATAGTTGTTAGTTTATTATTTTCTGTTAGACTTCAAAAAAAATTAAAGTTGTTAATTTTTACTTTAAATAGTGACTTTGGGGATAGATAGTTCTTTGCCTCTTGAATTTTAATATATTACAGCACGAGGTGAATCTTTTCCGTGTTGCAGGTTTAATTAGCAGAGGGGGTTACCCTGTGTCATAACAGTAAGTAGAAAAAAAATCCAGAAAACTGAAAAAAACAAGAAAAAGGATTTAAGAAAAATAGGATGGAGTAGACGAGCATATTCTGCTGTTGCTATCATTTTTCACAATTACCTACATATTGAAGCATCCACAGTCACAATGACCCAAGTTCACTATGAATAAGATATAAATACTATTTGCCCATTTTTTTCAACCATCCTTGATTCCATTGATTGACCCATGAACTCTCACTGGATTGGTCTTAATGAGCTTTTAGTCAGAGTGCTGTGGTTTGTCATTGCCTTCTGCAGGATGATGGAGCTCAAGACTCTCACTCTCAATGTGAGGTCTATCGGAAGGATTTACAACCTGCTTGGCCAGATTGTACATGCAGCTCACAAATCCTGGTGTGGGACCCAAACCTCCTGCTTCTGGCTCAGAAGTAGGGACGTTACCCCCGCCACCCCCCAGATAAATTTTAACTCTGGATATTTTTATATCTGGATCATTTTTATATCGGATTTGCTTTTTGTGATTTTGGTGAAACCCAACATGCTTTTAAGCCAATGAAAGACTCAAAATGTAGTCACTGCTATAATGTAGAAAACAGGAATCAGGTTGTGCGCAGTAAGATCCCACAAACAATAAAGCAAGATTTAGCAGATAAGCTGGTTTTTTTTATTGACACTTCACCTTTGAAAAGTCTCTTGCGATGTTCTACATTTGACTCAGTGGGTGGGCAGGGAGTGGTAATGGTTGGATCTCGTTTTACTGTTTCAAGCTAAACATGCCCCTCTGACAGTGTAGCACTCCCTCGATTGCACATTGAAAAATCAGTCTTGGGCTTTGGGACCATATTGGCTAGAGTGGGACCTCACATCCTGAAGGTGCTGACTAACAGAGCAGGACTGCTAACTCTGAGCCCCAGCCGGCTCTGGTCTGCTAAAGATGGAAACTGCGGAGAGTAAAATGGGTCCAGCAGCTAAGATTCAACTGCCTCTGTTTCTACCCTGGCTATGTTTCACGCTGATGTCACACTTTTCATGGCATCAGGACATCCCCATGCACATTACAGCCATCAAAGACCTTTTCAAGTGTAGCCACTATTGTAATGTAGAAAGCGCTGCTGCTAGATAGTACACAGCAAGCTCCCCAGAAACAGCAGTGTGATAAAGAAAAGATTATGTGTTATTTTTATCAGCTCACCTTAGAGTCATAGAGTCAGCACTTGGCACATATCCCTCTCAATCCTTCCTGGTCATATAGCCATCGGATGCCTTTTAAATACTGCAATTGTACCAGCCTCCACCACTTCCTCTGGCAGCTCATTCCATACATGTACCATCCTCTGTGTGAAAAAGTTGCCCCTTAGGTCTTTTTTATATCTTTCCCCTCTCACTCTAAATCTATGTCCTCTAGTACTGGACTCCCTGACCCCAGGAAAAAGACTTTTGTCTATTTACCCTACCCATGCCCCTCATGAATTTATAAACCTCTATAAGGCCACCTCTCCGTCTCCGATGCTCCAGGGAAAACAACCCAAGCCTATCCAGCCTCTCTCTATAGTTAAAATCCTCTAACCCTGGCAACGTCCTTGTAAGTCTTTTCTGGACCCTTTCATGGTTCACAACTTCCTTCCAATAGGAAGGAGACCAGGAAACTCTTAAAAATAATTAACAGTTTCCACACTCATTCTCACCCCTGCCAACCCTCTCTCTTGCTCTCTCTCACACCACACACACACACACACACACACACACACACACAGTTTGAAGATGAAAGAGAATCCATCTAAATCAGAAAGCAGAAAAATAAATGCTCTGAGTACCTCGAGCACACAGCGTCCACGTGAAAGAAAAATCTGTTCACTTTCTGTTCACTGTGACTTACCAGCATTTTCTGTTATCTGTGCAGGAGGTTATTACAGAGCCTCTGATGTGTTTGAAGCAGAACCTTTCTCATCTTTTAAGACTTAACAATTGGAATAAAGAAAATTACAGGGAGAGAGAGTGGTGCAATGAAATTTGCTGCGTATCTTTGATCTTGCTTAGAGAATAGCAGAAGTGGCACTAGTTCAAAGTGTGCAGGAGTTTTAAACAGTGCTTCATGTCTGGGTTTCTGTAGTGACTGTTTATTTTGCTCTGAGTCAATGCCCAGGCTTACTCAAACAAGCACAGTGCACACGGATAAGTTACCAGGATCATTGTCAAAACCAGAGTGAATGAGCTGTTGAACACCATAAATAAGTTGGATTTGCACAGCAAGGAGCCACCATTGAGCCAAAAGACATTCTTTAAGTGAATGACTCAACACAGCTCAGAACAGCAAACTGGAAACCTTCCCGATGTACGTGGATTCCTGCTCTCCGTTTTGAGCCGTTTGAGCACATATGCAATCCAAGACAGAAAATTGTAAAATAATCCAACACCATAACAATTTAATAACAGAACTTTGAAGAGCAAAACTACACAAGGATTGAATCCTGGATGCTTTCAGACGCAGACCGCTGTTGGTGGGATCATGGCCAAATTCCGCCATTAATCGGGTATTAGCTAAGGTCACTTGAGGGATCTTATTTTGTCTGCTTCATGAAATAAAGTTTAAGTCATTGTTTTCATACTTGTTTGTGCGATTTCTTTTAAGTAGTCAAATTAAAGGTAACTTATTTGCTAATGATGTTTGTCATTGCTGACTGGCCAGCATTTATTGCCTGTCCTGAGTGTCCTTGAGAAGGTGGTGGTGAGCTGTCTTCTTGAACGACAGCCATCCACGTGCTGGAGACTGACCCACAATTCCCCCAGGGCAGAAATGTCAGAATTCTGATCCAGAGGTAGGGAAGGAACAGCGATATATTTTCAAGTCAGGATGGTATGCAGGTATCTGCTGCCCTTGTCCTTCTCAATGGAAGTGGTTGTGGCTTTGGAAGGTGCTGGCTCAGGATCTTTTGGTGAATTTCAGCAGTGCATCTTATAGATAATACATACAGCTGCTGCTGAGCATTGATGGTGGATCAATGTGGTGCCAATTAAGTGGGCTGCTTTGTCCTGGATGGTGTAAAGCTTCTTGTGTATTGGTGGAGCTGCACCCATCCAGGCAAGTGGGGAGTACAACATCACATTCCGGACTTGTGTTTTTTACTCGGTGATCAGACTGCAGGGAGTCAGAAGGTGAGTTATTCATCCAGTATTCTTTGCCCCGACCTATTCTTGAAGACAATGTGTTTGTGTGGCAAGTCCTGTTGAGTTTCTGGTCAGAGGTAACCTAAGGATGTTGATGGTGCGGTATTTAGTGATGGTAAGACCATTGAATGTCATGGGGCAGTGGTACGTTCTCGCTCATCTGGCGACCCATGTTTTTTTAAAATTTTGTTTCTTCATTTCTCTTTTATATCAAAGTTCACCTTTTCTTCTTCTCTGTGACTGTGGTGGAGTAAGACAGTTGCGAGGATCAGCTGTGGCAGTGGCAGAGCGGTGGATCCAGATGTCCAGTCCTCACTGCCATAAAGGCCGCAGCTTTATTGTTGGTGGGTCTGTTCCATTCTTCCTGGCAGTGATGCAACAGTTTCAGTGGACGCGACAGCGGTGGTGGTATGGTAGTTCTGGTTAGTTCCTAGGCTGCAGCTGAAGTGGCAATAGCTTCGTCGTCTCCCACTTGATGGGTCTGGTCTCTCCCTCATTACTGTGGCAGTTTTGCAGTGGCTTTGATGTTAGTATCGATGGTGGCAGCATGGTGATTACTGTCCAGACATCCTTGCTTTGGCAGCCTCAAGGGTGTCTTTGGCTGCGTCCCACAGCCACTCCATTAACCCAGAATGCCATGTGGGCAACAAAAGGTGAACTTTAGAGTAGATTACCTACAGTATGGAAACAGGCCGTTCAACCCAACAAGTCCACATTGACTCTCCGAACAGACCCATTCCCCTACCCTATATTTATCCCTGACTAATGCACCTAACACAAGGGGCAATTTAGCATGGCCAATTCATCTAACCTGCACATTTTTGGATTGTGGGAGGAAACCGGAGCACCCAGAGGGAACCCACGCAGACGCAGGAAGAATGTGCCAACTACACACAGATAGTCGCCCGAGGCTGGAATTGAACCAAGGTCCCTGTCGCTGGGAGGTAGCAGTGCTAACCACTGAGCCGCCATGCCTAACTTTGTTTCAATTATTTCTTTTCATAATTTCTGTAATTAAAATGGCACCAAATTGTGGCAATGCATGCACATCTCACTGTATATTCATAAATAAATTTCTATTCTATTCTTATTGGAGATGTTGTTACCTAGCATTTGTGTGGTGCGAATGTTACTTGCCGCTTGTCAGTCCAAGCCTGGATATTGCCCAGATTAGTTGAACATGGACTGCTTCAATATCTGAGGGGTTGTGAATGGTGCTGAACATTGTGTAATCATCAGCGAACATTCCCACTTCTGACTTCATGTTGGATGGAAGGTAATTGATGAAGCAGCTGAAGATGGGTTGGCTGAGGGCATTGCTCTGTGGTGCGACTGCAGAGGTGTCCTGGAGCTGAGATGACTGATCTCCAACAACCATATCCCTATATGCCAGGTATGACTCCAACCAGTGTAGAGTTTGCTGCTGATACGCATTAATTTTGCTAGGACTCCTTGTTGCCACACTTGGTCAAATGCCTTGATGACAAGCACTGTTGTTCTCACCTCTTCTCTGGAATTCAAATCTTTTGTCCATGCTTGAACCAAGGCTATAATGACATAAGGAGTTGGATAGTCCTAACGGAACTCAAACTGGGCATTAGTTAGCAGGATATTGCTGAAATAGTGCTGTACTGATGATGCAGAATAGAGTGGGGCAGCACTGTGGCTCAGTAGTTAGCACTGCTGCCTCACAGCACGAGGGTCCCAGGGTCGATTCCAGCTTTGGGTGACTGACTGTGTGGAGTTTGCACGTTCTTCCCGTATCTGCGTGGGTTTCCTCCGGGTGCTCTGGTTTCCTCCCACAGTCCAAAGATGTACAGGTTGGGTGAATTGGCCATGCTAAATTGGCCATAGTGATAGGTGCATTAGTCAGGGAAATGGGTCTGGGTGGATTGCTCTTCGGAGGGTCGGTGTGGACCTGTTGGGCCGAAGAGCCTATTTCCACACTGTAGGGAATCTAATCTAATGGGCCAGTAAATGGCTGGGTTGGATTTGCCCTGCTTTTTGTGTACAGGATGTATTTATCCAAGCTCCTGAGCTAGGAGATGTGGGTTCAAGTCTCACCTCAGACGTGTGTCATGAGATGCCTGAACAGATTGGTTAAAAAGACATACCTTAACAAGTATTCCTTTGGTTCAGTGGTGGTGTCCTTTCCATTGAACCAAGTGACCTGGATTGAATTGGTCAGCGCATTGAGTACAGGAGTTAGGAGGTCACGTTGCAGCCATATAGGACAGTGGTGAGGCCTCTTTTGGAATACTGCGTGCAATTCTGATCTCCCTGCTTTAGGAAGAATGTTGTGAAACCTGAAAGGGTTCAGAAAAGATTTACAAGGACGTTGCCGGGTTTGGAGGGTTTGAGCGAAAGGGAGAGGCTGAGGCTATTTGCCCGGGAGCGTCGGAAGATGAAGGGTAACTTTATAGAGGTTTATAAAATCATGAGGGGCATGGATAGGATAAATAGGCAAAGTCCTTTCCCTAGGGTCAGGGTGCCCAAAACTAATGGGCATAAGGTGAGAGGGGAAAGATTTAAAAGGGACCTTGGGGGCAACTTTTTGACACAGAGGGTGGTATGTGTATGGAATGAGCCGATAGAGGAAATGGTGGAGGCTGGTACAAATACAGCATTTTAAAAGGCATTGGATGCATATATGAATAGGAAGGGCTTAGACGGGTATGGACGAAGTGCTGGCAAATGGGCCGAGGTTAGGTTGGGATATCTGGTTAGCATGGACGAGTTGGACTGAATGGTCTGTTTCCATGCTGTGTATCTCCATGACTCTAAATCTGTGGAACTTCCGTAACTTTTGCCAGAACTTTCTTTTCATCTGCACCCTACTGAGGAAAGGATTATCCACTCCTCACCCTTTCTCAGCAAATGACGGGACAGATCTTAAAAGGAATCCAAAAAGAATTGAAAGCTGCAAAATTCACACCAGTTGCACATGTGCTCATTCAGTGAGTTGAGGAAACTTAATCTTCAATCCTTTCTGGGTCATCGTCTTCATTTCTGTAATTCCTGTCCAAACTCTGTCAAACCCTTTGTACAATCCTGTACTTTCTACTATCATCCATAGCTCAGAAGCGATTCTGTCCTGACTGAGAAATCTTAAACGTTTTTAAAATGTCGGGTTTCTGAGAGTAAATGCTAAGCCAAAATGTAGTGTTTATTTATATGTGCGTAAACATTTCTGGGGGTTGATTTCCACTATCTCCTATCATCTCATTACCTCACTGATCACAGGGACACCAAGCCAGAGACTATTCCCACCAATTTCCCCCCCTCCCAAAAAAAGCAGCCAAAAGGTCTTTCTATTATTGACTTTTTTTGAGGATATATGAAATCTAGGTCTTTTATTACAGTTGAAAATTGTTTTTATTCTTTTTCTGATAAAAATAAAAGTAAAGTTGGTGTAGTCTTTTTCTCATGCTCTCATTGAGTTTCCCAGTGAGGACTTGTGGTGGTTTAACCTGAGGTCACCAAGCCTCAGGTGAGGGGAGAGGTTCTGAAGGAGAGTTCTTCATGGTAACCTCAGTCATTAGGGGCATTGAGCCCATGCTGTTGTCAGCACTCATCAGCTGTGCAGCCAACTGAGCCAACCAAACCTCTCCCAACCTGAACCTGGTCCGTCATACAGGGCTAGCTTGGAAGAATGCAAGCATCTATTTTTGTTTTGCTCCAAGGTGAAGATTTGGATAAATCCTTGCCTCAAGAATCTGGTAGTCTGTTCTGGTGATTTTGATTGACATATTTTGCAACTTTGTTTTCCGACCATGGCCACCTGGGCTTTCCCTTTCTTTCTGAAGCCTCTGCCTCAGCTACGTGGAGAGCTTCCTCCAATCTCTAACATTCCTCTCTGATAGTTTGAATTCCTTCACCATTGCCCAATTATTTGTCTGCTCTGTGATCGCAATGACTTTATCTTTGCCTTGGGCCATATATCTGTTGCTCCTTCTTGATGGGACAAAACGAGGACTGATGACAGGATTATGTCCAAAACATTGATTCTCCTCCTCCTCGGATGCCGCCTAACCTGCTGTGCTTTTCCAGTACCACACTCTTGACTCTGCTCCTCTTGATGCCTTGTTGCTGTTTTGGAGGATGGGAATGCAGTGTTGATCAATCGATGATCGGCACAATGAGCTGATACTTTGATGTGCTTACCTGTGATTCCGTCAATGTGTAGGATGGATTTCACTTCAACAGTGAGCAGGTGATAAACATAAAGAGTGTAGAAGTTTTGGGCTGTGTTGACTTGTATATGAGATGTATGAAATATTAAGGACGTTTTTTATCCAAATGTAGGGGTCAGACTTTTAATTACAAGCATATGAACAAGGAGGAAGAGTAGGCCACTCAGTCCTTCGAGCCTATTTTGCCATTCAATAAGATCATGGCTCATCAGATTTTAACCTCAACCGTAATCTCCAGAGCTAGCAGTCACAGACTAAGAAAAAAAGGGTAAACCATTCAAGACTGAGATGAGGAAGAATTTCTTCACCCAGAGAGTTGTGAACCTGTGGAATTCTTTCTCACAGGTAGCTGTTGGCACCAGTTTGTTAGATATAATCAAGACCCTCGCAGCTAAAAGGATCAAGTAGTGTGGAGAGAAAGTGGGAGTGGGATGCTGAGATTGTATGATCAACTATGTTCATGTTGAATGATAGTGCAGGCTTGAAGGGTTGAATAACTTACTCCTGCCTTCCCTATTACCTATTCAACTTGGATGCACCGGGAATCCCAAATTATTTCTATCTTTAGTGGTGCTGGTAAAGAGCACTCTGCTCCCTGTAAAGAGAGCCTTATGATCTTTTTTTTCCCTTCTTTAAATATAGGCATCACTTACAAGATCAGAACTTGCTGTCTGTCCCCCGTTGCCCTTGACCTTCTGGGGCATTTCTGAGGGCAATTAAGAGTCAACCACATTGCTGTGGATCTGGAGTTACATGCAGAGCAGACTAGGTGAGAATGGCAGATTTGTTTGCCTAAAGCAGAGCAGTGATCCAGATGGGTTTTGATGATAATTAGACTAGTTTTTAATTTCAGATGTTTAATGAATTCAGAATTCACTATTGGCTATGGTAGAACTTAACCCCAATGCCCCAGATCATTAGTCTGGTTATCTGGATAATTAGCGCAATGACATTATTACTACATCTCTGCCTTTCCCATCGCCCAAACGTGTAAACAAGACCACAAGATATAGGATATGAATTAGGCCATTCGACCTATTGTGTCTGCTCTTCCATTCAATCATGGCTGATATGTTTTTCAATCCCATTCTTCCCATAACATTTGGGACGGCACGGTGGCACAGTGGTTGGCACTGTTGCCTCACAGCGCCAGAGACCCGGGTTCAATTCCCGCCTTGGGCAGCTGTCTGTGTGGAGTTTGCACATTCTCCCCGTGTCTGTGTGGGTTTCCTACTACAGTCCAAAGATGTGCAGGTTTGGTGAATTGGTCATGCTAAATTACCTGTAGTGTTAGGTGAGGGGGAATGGATCTGAGTGGATTGTTCTTCGGAGGGTCGGTGTGGATTTGTTGGGCCTATGGGCCTGTATGTAATCTAATCTAAGAGTCTATCCAACTCTGTCTTAAAGACACTCAATGACTTGGCCTCCTCCATCTTCTGTGACAATAAGTCCTACAGAGTCACCACACTCTGGCTGAAGGAACAAAGCAGAAAATGCTTCAGTAATTCAGCAGGTCTGATAAAAATCCAATTCTCCTTCGGAACGGAACTCAAACTAGTTTTTGATTTCTGATTTCTAATATTTAGCCTTTATTGTGGAGGTGAACAAAGTCACTATCTCATTCGAAAGGTGGCATCTCTTGTTGCATTGTACACCCTTGGTGGTGCACAGGGGTGATATGTTGATAATTCTGCAGTGGGTTTTGAGATACATTTTCCCCTTAATTGGAGACAGGAGGGCAACACTTTAAGCCCAGACACAGCCCCCTTTATAGATCTGTGTAATCCATTTCAAACTCCCGCAACTGCTGCTATTTGCCCCTTCCACAGGTATTTACAGATATGAATGATCTGATTGCTTGGAAGAATATGCTGTTAACAGGACCAGCCACCTTCTGTGTGCCTGTTTGTATTTTGAAAGGAAATGTGGTTTGAAAATAATCCTCTGGATAAGCACCACCATTCAGGAAGGGGGACGCATGAGAAAGCTCTCCACTTTTCAACCACGTAATCTCATCAGTGTTTCACGATCCATGTGAGCTGCTGGCTGTGACCCAACCACTATTTATAACCTGCTGCTAAGCCCAGAACTGATTTTCCATTATTTTTGAATACATAATTAATATACTGATCAGAGGCCAGAGCTAAAACATGGGGAAGGTTGAGAGAATCCTGCTGCAGTTTGCGACACCAGCATGTATATATATTGCTTGTCGATATTTTGTAATCAACCTGTTCAGAGATGTAATTACGGATCTCTTTGGAGCTGGTAGATCTTGAACTTGGGCCTCTTGGCTCAGAGGAGGAACACTGCCACTGCACCTCAAGAGTCCTCACTGTATTAGAGCCATAGAGATGTACAGAACAGAAACAGACCCTTCAGTCCAACTCATTAATGCTGACCAGATATCCTAAATTAATCTAGTCCCATGAGCCAGCACTAGGCCCGTATCCCTTTAAAGCCTTCCTATTCATATACCCATCCAGATGCCTTTTAAATGTCGTAATTGTACCAGCCTCTACCACTTCCTCTGGCAGCTCATTCCATTAACACACCACGCTTTGTGTGAAAACATTGCCCCTTGATTTCTATTTTAAATCATTCCCCTCTCAGCTTAAACCTATGCCCTGTAGTTCTGGACTCCTCCAACCCAGGGAAATGACCCTATCTATGCCCCTCATGATTTTATAAACCTCTGTAAGGTCACCCCTCAGCCACCAACGCTCCACAGAAAACAGTCCCAGTCCATTTAGCCTCTCCCTTTCACTCAAGCGCTCCAACCCTGGCAAAATCCTTGTAAATCTTTTCTGAACCTTTTCAAGTTTCACAACATCCTTCCTATAGGAGGGAGACTAGAATTGCACGCAATATTCCAACAGTGGCCTAACCAATGTCCTGTACAGCTGCAACATGACCTCCCAACTCCTGTATTCAATGTTCTGACCAATAAAGGAAAGCGTACCAAACGCTTTGTGTTCATATAAAAAGGATGTGGAATGTGGAATTCACTGTCTGTAAGTGTGATGGAGTCAGAAACCCTCATAACATCGAGGAAGTATTTAGATGTTCACTTGTGATGCTAAAGCGTACAAGGCTATAAGGCATGTGCTGCAAAATGGGATAGTTAGGTTGTTGTTGTTGACCAGCACAGACATGAATGGTTGAAGGGCTTTTGTAGATCCCTATGATGCCATAATAACCCTGTAAAAAAAAATAAAAGAATGGGATAGATTTTTGTCTTTACCTTGACTTGGTAGTGGCTTGGCAGGAATGAAAGCCTTACTGCTCTTTTTTTACTGCCTTTCACAGCCTCAGGATGTCCAAACGTGCTTCCCAGCCAATGACACATACATAGCCGTTGCTCAAATGTCGGCCGGAATTTGTGCCTCAATTTGGGGTTGATGTCCGAACTCAGGGTTGCAAGATGTCTAATACTGGATGTGCCAGTGTTCGACTGGGATGGACAAAGTCAGAAGTCGTACAATACCAGGTTACAATCAGGTTTATTTGAAATCACATGATGTTATGTGACTTCTGACTTTGTACAAGAAGGCTTGCAATTAAGGTGAGGGGGGAAAGTTCAAAGGGGGTATGAGAGGCAAGTGGACAAATACGGACCAGGGGCAGGTAGAAGGGCTTAGTTTAATTTGACATCATGTTTGCTGCAACAATGTGGGCCAAAGGGCCTGTCCCTGTGCTATACTCTTCTATATTTCTATTGCGGATCTTCGTGTGATTAAACAGGGGCAGATTCTTGATCTCCAGGCCTTTGGGCACACGAGACCAGATAACTCAGGAGGTGGTGGGACCTTGAGTGTGGGACTTGCTTCCATTTCATTCCTTCCTGTGTCATCACCCTGCTTCATTGTTAAGGGGTTTGGACTCAAATGCAGCTTGACAGAGAGGTTGTCTCCATTTGAATATTTGGTGGCCAGCTCTTCTCAATAATCAATGCCAATGCTGCCACACTTTGTGGAGAACTTCAGACCATCTGCAGTGTTCTCTTTGTCCTTGCCGAAAAGCTGGCCATAGAGGGTTGAGAAAACAGTTGGTGGGGTGGCGGGATGCTTTTGCCCATCCCGACACAATGCCCAGTCCATGGAATGTGTTTTTGCTGGGGATTACCCTGAGAACCTGTAGACCTGGTTCAAGAAGGACATTAACATTTGTTCAATGTGGGAGCAAAGCAAGCTCCCAAAAAAACAGCATGCAACAATGAGTGAGTAATCTGCTTTTTGGCTGAGGGATAAACGTAAGCCAAGTTATCTCATTTGATCTCATTTGAATAATGGTTCAGGATCTTTTTGATTTGTATCACAATTTATTGGAAAGCCATGGTTAGAGGAAATGAGATGATGACATCAGAAATGAGGGAACAGCGCTTAAATTAAAAAGTTGTTAGATATTGAATAAACAAATCAACAGAGAATAAAAGCTCTGGTCCAGACAGATTAGTTTTGAGCATTGTAATGGAATTTGAGGAAAAAAGTAACAAGGATAGTACAAAATAGGGTATAAAAGTAGGGTATAAAATAAGGTATTTAAGCAGTTTGTAATGGCATAAAATTGGACGATAAACATAGTGCAAGTAATTTATTTTTATCCTTTAATGGGATGTGAATGACACCAGCAAGGCTGGCACTTTGTTTTCATTCATGGAGTGGCAGTATTGCTGGCCAGCCAGCATTTGTTGTCCATCCCTAGTTTCCCTTGAAAAGGTGCTGCTGAGCTGTCGTCTTAGAACATAGAACATAGAACAATACAGCACAGAACAGGCCCTTCGGCCCACGATGTTGTGCCGAACATCTATCCTAGATTAAGCACCCATCCATGTACCTATCCAATTGCCGCTTAAAGGTCTTGAGCTGCTGCAGTCCATGTACTGTACCTACATCCTCTCTTTAGGGAGGAAATTCCAGGATTTTGACCCAGCAGACACTGAAGGATATATATCCAAGTCAGGATGGTGAGTAGCTTGGAGTGGAACTTGCAGGTGGTGGTGTTCCCATGTATCTGCTAAACCTGTCCTTCTGGATGGTTGTGGTCTCAGTTTTGGAAGATTCCGTTAAAGGATCTTTGGTGAATTACTGACGTGTATCTGGTAAATGATGCAACTGCTGCTATTGAATATTGGTGGTGGAAGGAGTGTGAACAGGGTGCTAATAAAGCAGGCTGCTTTATCATGGATGATGTTGAGCTTTTTGACTGTTTGTAGATGGTGGACAGACTTTGGGGAGTCAGGAGATGAGTTGGTCTCACAAAATTCTCAGTCTCTGACCTGCTCTTGTCACCACAATATTGATACAGTTGGTCCAGTTCATTTCCTAGTTAATGGTAACCACCAGGATGTTGGCAATGGAGGTTTAAGTGATGGTTATGTCATTTTATGTTAAGGGACAATAATTAAATTCTCTGCTATTGGAGCTGGTCCATGGCTGACGCTTGTGTGATGTGGATATCAGGTTAAAACCAAATTTTGTACAAGTCATTCTGCAATTGGACATGGGGCTGCTTCTGTGTCTGAAGAGTGGTGAATGGTACTGAACATTGTGCAATCATCAGTGAACATCCCCACCTCTGACTTTATGTTGGAGGGCTGGTCATTGATGAAGCATAGAGTCACAGAGTTGTACAGCATGGAGGGAGACTCTTTGTTCGAACCCGTCCAAGCCATCCAGATATCCTAAATTAATCTAGTCCTATTTGGCTGATATTCCACTAAATCTTTCCTATTTAGATACCCATTCAGATACCTTTCAAATGTTGTAATTGTATCAGCCTCTATCCTTCCTCTGGGAGTTCATTCCAAACATGTACCACCCTCTGTATGAAAACATTGCTCCTTAGGTCCCTTTTAAATCTTTCCACACAGCTGAAGATGTTTGGACCTTGGACACAACCCTGAGGGACTCCTTGTTGAGATAATTGACTTCCAGCTATATCAACCATCTTCCTATGTGCCAGGTATGACTTGAACCAACAGAGAGTTTGCCCCAATACCCATTGATTCCAGTTTTGCTAGGGCTCCTGGATGCCACCCTGGATTGAATGTGGCCTTGATGTCAAGAGTTGTCACTCTTATCTCACCTCTGAAATTTACCTATTTTGTCTATGTTTCATTCAAGTCAGGAGCTGAGTGGCACTGGCAGAACCCAAACTGAGCATCAGTCAGCAGGTTATTATTGAGTTACTGCCATTTCATAGCACTGTCAATACCATAAAGGATATTAGGGAGTCAGGCGGGTTTTCACAACTACAATGGTTTCACAGTTGCCAATAGTCCAGCTTTCCTTTGCAGATTTCTTTGTTCTTTGTTGTGATAGAGAATCATAGATCATTCATTGAAATCCTCTTGCAATAAAGACTAAAATACCATTTGCTTTCCAAATTGCTTGCTGCATTTACATGTATTTACTTTCTGTGACCTAGGAATAAAGATATTCAGGTACCTTTGGACAACAGAACTTTTCAATTTCTTACCATTCTAGAAATTCTCTACTCCTCCATTTTCCTACCCAAGTGGATAACCTCACACTTAACCACATTATCTTCCACCTGTCATTGTGTTGCCCTCTCACTCAGCTAGTCTGACCGCAATGTTAAAACCTGTTTACATCTCCTCACATCCCTACCACGTTTTGGAACATCTGTAAATTTGAATATTTCAATTGGCCCTGACGTCCAAATCATTGCTATAGATTGTGAACAGTTGGGACGCAGATGAATTGGCCATTCTGAATTGCCCATAGTGTCCAGGGACGTGTAGGTTAGGTGCATTGGCCATGGGAAATGCCATAGGTCTGGGTGGGATGCTCTCTGGAGAATTGTTGTGAACTTGATGGACCAAATGGCCTGTTTCCACACTATAGGGAATCTATTCAGTGATACTGACCCTTGCAGTATCCCACTGGTCACAACCTGTGAACACAAGAACGAGCCCCTGTGTTGATCTACTGCAGGTCCTTCATAGGAACATTGTAATATTTATATTTTAAATCTATTTCTTACTTTTCTAATGTACGCTATGAATTAGTGTAATGTAATGTAACTTTTTCTTTATTTCTCTATTTTTGTACCTAAGATTTTTACTGACATACTTTATACCTAAAATGGTGCTTTGAGTAATTTATTGATACACTCTACTTTCTGTTCATAAAGCTGTGTTTCTGTCTGCCTGATACTGACCGATCCTCAATTCAAGTCAATATATTATCCCCAATTCCATGCTTTTTGATTTTATTTAATAACCTCCTCTGGGGACTTAATCAAAAGCTTTCTGAAAATCCAAATCTGCTGCATTCACTGCTTCTTTCTTATTGACTCTGCAAGCAATATCCTCAAAAATCTCTCAGGTTTGTCAAACATGGTTCCCCCTTCATAAATTCATATGAATTCTGCCCATCAGACAATTATTTTTGAGATATTGTTCTGGGGTCACGGCTTCGAATTCCGTCACAGTAGATGGTGGAATTTGAGTTCAATAAAAATCTGGAATAAAGTGTCTGATGATGACCATGAATTTAGTGTCGATGTCAGAAAAATTCATCTGGGTCACTAATATCCTTTAGGGGAGGAAACTGACATCCTGACTTGATCTGGCCTACACATGACTCCAGACCCACAATGATGTGGTTGACTCTTAACTGCCCTCTGAGCAATTAGAGATGGGCAATAAATGTTGGCCTAGCCAGTGACTCCTTCATCCTGTGAATAAAAAAAATTCCCATAATCACATCCTTGATAATAGATTCTGGTATTTTCCCTATTACTGAAGTCAGGTTAATCCCCTGTTCTCTCTCCACCTTTTTAAAACAATAACTTTACATTAGTGGCCTTCTGATCTGTAGGCACTCTTACAGAATAAAGTGAATTTTGAAAGATGATCACCAATGCACCCATTATCTCTACAATCTTCTCTTGTGAGACTCTAGGGTGAAGCTTATTGGGTCCTAAGAATCTTCTAAAGTTCCCATTAATTTCTCAAATGCTATTTTTTACCAGTGCTAATTTCTTTCAATCCCCCACTTTGACTGGACCGTTGGATCTTAATTATTTCAGGCAGACATCTTGTGTCTTATTTTCTTAATGAAAGTAACAGAATCCAAATTTTGCTTCACTGCTATTTCTCTATTTCCAATTATAAATTTGTTATGATACAGTTATTACACGGAAAGGATTCCCATTTGTCTTTGCTAATCTTTTTCTTTTTGATATGCTTGTAGAAGGTTCTACAATCCATTTTTATGTTTCTTGACATTTACCCGTGTATTTTGATTAAAGTGTATATAATGTTAAAGGATAGAATAGATATGGATAATCTATTTTCTCTGGTTGGGAATTAGAAATAAAAGCATACAAAATTGAAATTATGAATAAATCAGTTCTGAAGCGAATCAGGAAGCATCTTTTCATTCAAAGGGTATTGAAATCTGGAACTCTCTCACCCACAAAGGCGATAGGGACTACAGTATTTGTGGAGTAAAGGATTCACTATTCCTTTACAGTAGGTCCAACTACTGGGGTCAGCACGGTGGCTCAGTGGTTAGCACTGCTGCCTCACAGCGCCAAGGACCAGGTTCAATTCCTGTTTGGGCAACTGTCTGTGTGGAGTTTGCACATTCTCCCCGTGTCTGTGTGGGTTTCCTCCGGGTGCTCCGGTTTCCTCCCAGTCCAAAGATGTGCAGGTTAGGTGAATTGGCCTTGCTAAATTGTCCATAGCATTAGCTGGATTAGTCAGGGGTAAATATAGGGGAATGGGTTTGGGAGGCTCTTCGGAGGTTCGGTGTGGACTTGTTGGGCCGATGGGCCTGTTTCCTTACTGTAGGGAATCTAAAACAGTGATATCCAATCACATGGTACTAGACCTTAAGTCTGCAGGTTTCAGGAACTGTGTATTCCTACCATATTTGAATAAAACCCATCAATGGTCACCTGTCAGAGTGAAGAGCTGAATTTAGCACATTATAGTGGATTAAGTCTGTCTGTGTGTCATGTGAACAAGACAGTTTACACTGTCACAGGAAATGATGAAAAGTCAAAGGGGAGGCAATTGTCTAGTGGTATAGACTATTACTCCAGAGACCCAGATAATATTCTGGGACCTGGGTTTGCATCAGGTGGTGGAATTTGAATTCAATAAACATCTGGAAATAAAAGTACAATGGTGACCACGAAATTAGATAACTTACAGTGTGGAAACAGGCCCTTCGGCCCAACAAGTCCACACCGACCCTTTGAGGCGCAACCCACCCAGACCCATTCCCCTACATTTACCCCTTCACCTAACACTATGGGCAATTTAGCACAGCCAATTCACCTAACCTGCACACTTTTTTTGGATTGTGCGAGGAAACCAAAGCACCCGGAGGAAACCCATGCAGACATGGGGAGAATGTGCAAACTCCACACAGAGAGTCGCCTGAGGCGGAAATGATTGCTAATTGTCAGAAAAAAAAACACTGGTTCACTAGGGTTGGTACCTGCTGTCCCTATCTGACCTACATGTGATTCTAGACTCACAGCAATATGATTGACTCTTTACTGCCCTCTGGGCAATAAATGTTAGCCTAGCCAGTAATACCCTTATTCTGTGAGTGAATATAAATCCACGATGTTGCTCCATCTTGCAGCCTCGTGGCAAGATTAAGCTGCAGTTTCCTAAATAAAGTTAATATTCTGCTTATCTCAGCTGTTTTCTGTAAATATTATTTAGCAGCAAAACAACACTAAAAATATTATAGATACTGGCAGACAATTGTTTTCTGGATTGAAATCAATAGATTGTTGTAAAATGAGAGAATTAAGAAAAATGAAGCAATGACAGATTAAGTGGAAATAAGGTGCAGATCGACTGTCATCTGCCTGAATGGTGGAGTGGGCTCAATGGAGTGAATGGTCTTTTGCTGTTCCAATGTTCCTATTAAATACCATGTTTAAGAGATCGAAACCAATGGATGTGCTGGTGATGGCATTGGCTTTGCCAAAAATCTGGCTGTACACACACACACTGGTGTTGTGAGCTCAGACCTGGTACGAATCTGGAACTCAAAGTTAGGTAAAGTTCACATTTTGAGAGCATTATGAAGGGTTCTAAAGAAGAGTCAATTCCAAAACATTAACTCTGTTTCGCTCTCTGCAGATACCACCAGACCTACTCTGTCTTTCCAGCACTGTCTTGTTTTTATTTCAGGGATGCAATGTCTGAAATATTTTGTTTTTGAATTAAAATGAGAAGTTCTTTCTTATGACGTCCATGGCAGTGAGTTGAATAATTGGAGAGGGGAGACGGTGCAGTGAGAGGAGGTTGTGTCAAGCAGTCAAGTATCAGTCACTTTTCCCCATTTTGTCTCAGGCCTCAACAGAAAGGGCTTTTTACTCTTGTTTATCTGGTGTGAGTCCTGAACTGTCAGTCCGACACAGCTCAGCTCCCAGCTGCTATCTTATGTTATCACACAACACACAATGGTCAGAACAAATAGATTTCTTGCAGTGGAGGAAGTTCACAAGGTTCATCTGAAGAAAAGAAACGATCCTGTGTGCACTTTTAGATCTCCTTATTTAAGGAAGAATGTACATTCGAACAAAGTGATTTGAATAAGCTGGATGAATGAGCAAATATAAAAATGGCAGAGGTAGTACAATGTATTAAAAATCACACAACACCAGGTTATAGTCAACATGTTTATTTGGAAGCACTAGCTTTCAGAGCACTGCTCCTTTGTCAGGTAGCTTTGGAAGAGGATCATAAGACACAGAATTTATAGCTAAAGATTACAGTGTCATGCCACTGAAATGATATTTTGAACAAACCTGGATTGCTGTTAAGTCTTCCATCTTTTAGAATGGGTTGCACGTTTCAGTTCATTAATATGTAAATCCTGGAACTTCTTTTAAGTCGCATTCTCAAGATAATTTAAGGTTTTTAAGAAAAAAAGTGACATCTCAGCTCAGACAATGCATTAAGGTGTGAGGTTAGATTCTGTCTGTATCCCAATCTTGAGTCAGAGTGGTTCTAGCCACAGGGAACACTATCTATCCCCAATTACAATTACATTACTCTTTCATCGCCCTTCTTGAATGGCTCCCTGTGCCACAGTGCTCTGGCCTGTTTGTTCGTCCTCCCTACAGCCCCCACTCACATCCGCACAGGAAGCAAGAATCTCAAACCTATTAGACAAGCCGCGGGCTGAGGCTCCTTCAGCACTACCTCCTGGATTCCACTATCTGCCTCACTCCTAGTCACACCCTCCCATCCCTGACTGAATTTGAGGTATTTTATGGTGAGTTATGTGACTGCTTCCTGAAACAGTATCCAGGTAACTCTCCCCCTCCCTCATGTGTTGTCGTGTTTGGAGCTCAGACTCCAGCTCATTGACCCTGAGCTGGAGTTTCTCAAGCAACCAACACTTGCTGCAGATGTGGTCACTATCAACTACAATGGGGTCCACCAGCTAGAACATCATTCAGTTATAATATATTGCCTGGCCTAGTATCTCTACTTAATTGTTTAGTTTATAATTTGATACCTAAAAAATTCATGCTTTCCTTTTAGTTACTAGCCGATAAGTATTTCCCCTATTTACCTTCAATCTGAAATTGACCGAAATAGATAGTCAAAATAGCTAACACCAACCAATAAAATTACGGTTTACCTATGATGTCACTCTGATCCTGGCTTCAATTTATTCCATTAAAAATAACCTTACAAACTGTGAACCAAAACTCGCAAGAGAACGGCACCATTTCCCCTCTGCACCGATGCCTTCAAATTCTCCAAACTGTATATTCAGTTGGGTTAACCCAGCCGAACCTCCACTCCAGTTACTGCAGATCCTTTTTAGGCTGCATAGATTAACTCTATGGTGCCAGGTAGATTATTGTAGGCTAACTGGATTACTCCATGCTAAGTGAATTCTATTCTGCTAACTGGATTACTTTGTGCTGATTGAATTACTAGGTGCTAGTTGGATTAGTTATGTTTATTAGTTGGCCTCTGATGAATCGATCAATGGGACTGGGCTGAGAAGATTTGTACTGTACATTGTCTTTGCAAATGTCTTTCTGCATGGTTGCCTGCAGTTTTATGTGCACATTGTTATAATACTGGGCAACTGTGCTGCCTCAGACATCCATTTCTGCTTGGATTGTCTGTCTTCTTTCTGTGGGGTAGCTACAGTCACTTGTAGGTGCCTGGACAATGGTGCTATGGCCTGTATTTTCCAACACCTGCCTGTAATTAACAGTGAATGCCAGCATTCTGTCCCGTTTGTATGTTCTGCAGGCTGCCTATATTCAACCATTGCACTGTGGATGCTTACACATTGGCAATACATCTGCATTTTGTCCTTGAGACACATATGCTGCTGTTCCATATTCTGGCCAAACTGCTTATATGATATGACAAGTGCCTGAATGGTGCAACCAGGCACTTGTATTGGTATTATACAGTCAGTGCATGTATCTTGCAGTAGGTGCATGTATCCTGTGGTTGGTGCCAGTATCCTGCAGTCAGTGTCCATATCCATCACTCAGTGGTGATATCCTGCACTTAATGTCTGTATCATTCAGTCAGTGCCAGTATCCTGCAGTTGGTGCCCGTGACTTGTAGAGTGTGTTTGCATCAGTCACAGCCTGTATCCTGCAGTCGGTGCCCGTATCTCTCAGTCAGTGCCCGTATCCCTCAGTCGGTGCATGTACCCTGCAACCAGGGCCCGTATCCTGCAGCAGGAACATGTATTTTACATTCAGTGTCTATATCCATATTAGAATGAAAATGTGGTTGTGTCTCCCTATTTTTAACAAGTTGCTCCGGTAGGACCATCAGTATTGAGCTGGAGAATGGTCTGAATTCAGCACTGTGCTCCAGTCTGTGTGTAATATCTTGTTATTAATAGCGGCGGCTGTTCAGTTGTGTTATCCCCTGAATGCGCAGTAACTGATCGGTAGAATAAAGATCATTGTGTTTGCTCATAATGAGTCATTTGTTTTGCTGAAACCTTATCCTTTGCTTAACAGCCGAACACTGTCCCAGGGATTTGAGACTAGTCCTAGACGCTGTTTTGATTTTTTTTTGCTACTGTCCAGACTGTGATTGTCAAAACAAGAGGGAGAGAAAAGGGTTTTTATGTCATTAGCAGCCAAACACTGATGCCAAGTTTAGCCACAGAGGTATTCTCCGTACGAGTGAGGCAGAGCTGAGTGTTAGTGCATCTACGGGGAGTACAAGTCTTATTTAGACAGAACCATGGCACACCAGGTCAGTGAATGCTTGTGAGGCAACTAACAAAAAGCTTAAAATGCTGACATGAAAAGCTAGAGCTATATTGTAGGGAGCTGTAGCGTAGTGATAATGTCACAGTGCTAGTATTCCCAAGACCCAGATTTCTTAAATTCATTCATAGGAGTTGGTGTGACTGGCTAGGCCAGCATTTATTGCCCATCCCTAATTGCTCAGAGGGCAGTTAAGAGTCAAACACATCGCTGTGGGTCTGGAGTCACGTGTAGTCTAGTCTAGGTAAGGACAGCTGTTTCCTTTCCAAAAGGACATTACAATTGACAGTGGTCTCGTGGTTACCTTTAAACCCCTAATTCCAGATTTATTTTTATATTGAATTCAAATTCCACTATCCACCATGGTGGGACTCAATCCCCGGTCCTCAGAACATTATCTGAATTTCTGGATTTCCAGTCTAGCAATAATACTATGGTGCCACTACCTCCCCATGGTTTGTGGGTCAGCGTTCCAATCTCTCTACAGTGGAATTTAAATTTGATTAGTATATTTGGTATCAAAAGCGAATGGTGACCACATAATGGGTTGCTATAAAAACCCACCTGGTTCACTATTGTCCCTTTAGGGAGGGAAATCTGACTGTCCTCACCCAGTCTAGCCTTTGTGTGACTCCAGACTCTCAATGGTGTGACTGATTCTTAACTGCCTTCTGAAATGGTTCAGCAAGCCACTCAATTCAACAGGGCAATTAGGGATGGGCAAGTGCTGGTCTTGCCAGTGATACCAAGAGAGGGGTGTTGTCAGTCTTGCTTTATCAGGTGGATATGAATGATATAGTCGCCCTGTTTGAAGGTGGAGTCAGGTTCTGTTCCCAATTCCTGTTCAACTTGAACATGTGCAGAGGAACCCTGATAATCCAAATGACACAGGCGGGGAATATTTTGTCAGATAATCAAATGTTCAGATAATCGAATACCGGATAACACAGTTGAGCCAAGCATCGGGATCTTGCAATCTTGCCAGATAATCCAAAATTTGGATAATTGAAAGCAGGATAATAGAGGTTCCTCTATATTATTAAAAAAAACAGGTTGCAGGGTGTTTGATCATACTTGGCTATATGTGGGATCTTACTGTGTGCAAACCGATTGTACTCCTGACTGCAAAGCATTTTGGAGATACCCCAATTTTGCGGAAGTTACATAGAAAGTGGAGATTGCTTTCTTACAGCCTCAAAAAAGATGACACCTCTGACCATGTGGCACTCCCTCAGTGCTGCACCAGGCAGCCAATTTACATTCATAATAGACACTTATAAAGTCCCTTCATCTGATTGGAATGTCACTAGATACTTAGAAAGCACACTCACATCTGTTATTTGCTGCCCAGAGCATTCTCTATGGCCATATACAGAGTAGGCCATTCGGCCTTCTCTGCCATTTGATACAGTCATGGCTGAACAGGGCCTTTTACCCACACTATTCTCATTACCCTTCATGCCATTCCTAATCAGAAGCTACTACAGACAACTTGCCAACCAGTCAGTACAATATTTTAGGGCCCAGGGCAGGCGATATATCAGAGCCCAAGGTAATATGAAGGCTGTCTGTGCACGGGTCAGGCTGGGCCTACTTGTCAGGTGGGGTTAGGGGCAAGCCTCCTGGGTGAAGGGTGGGCCTCTCTCTCTTCCCACTGGGTGGGGGTTTAGGCTGAGGCTGAGGCTCCTCCCTTCAGATTGGGTGCTCTGGACCAGATGGGCAGGGTCTGTGATTTCTGCCCTTGGCCCTGCCTGCTTCCTAAACTTTACAAATTGTCATTCCCTTTGAGATTTGATATTCTGGTGATTCTGTCTTGAAGGGGGGAGGGGTGGACGTGTGAAAAGCTTTTTTTTTCCTTTATTTTGTCCCTTCTGCAATACTAACATGATAACTCTTTTAAACATGCAGATTGACTGAATGGTCTCTTCCTGTGCCATATATGAAATAACTCCACAAAGGCTTGTAACCCTGACAATCAATCTTTTTTTTCAATGTCAGCCACAGTTCCCTGATTGGATCACATTAACAGCCCCACTCAGGGAAATCATATTCTGAGGCCCACCCAGCTGACCTCATTACAGTTTCTACACTCTGATTCTGCAACATGTGAGGAATAACAGATTTTCTCTGGTACTCATATCTTAAGAGGAGATTAGATTAGCTACAGTGCGGAAACAGTCCACACCAACCCTCCGAAGAGTAACCCACCCCCAGACCCATCTCCCTCTGACTAATGCACTGACTATTGGCAATTTAACATGGCCAATTTACCTGGCCTGCACAACTTTGGACTGTGGGAGGAAACCGGGGCAAACTCCACACAGACTCCAAGGTTGGAATTGAACCTGGGACCCTGGTGCTGTGAGGCAGCAGTGCTAACCACTGAGCCACCATGCTGTCCAGATCTGTGCTATTTAGACAAACACAGCTTGATTAACAATCTAGCAATAATACCACTAGGCCATTGTCTCATTGTGGGTCAGGGTTCAAATCTCCCCATGGTGGAATGTAAATTTGAATAATAATTTTGACATCAGAAACTATTTGTGGGGACCATGACAAAAGGTCATGGGTTGCTGTAAAAACCCACCTGTTTCACTATTTTCCCATTAGGGAGGGAAATCTGCCATCCTATCCCATCTAGCCTCCCTGTGACTCCAGACTGACTCTCTCTGGTTTTATTCTCGCGGGGCCTTTTTCTTATCGACACACACACTGCTGAGATGGCACCAGGCTTGTTTGAATTGGTTCTCTCAAAACATGCTTATCCAGATGCAAATGTGAAATGCTCCCTGCTGAAATACTCCACTCATCTCTAACATTAGTTGGTATCTCTAACATATCACTGTGTGTGTGTGTGCAAAAATACACAACAGTAGTCAAGGGCAATGGCAGGCATGTAAATGGGGCTTAGATAGTGGCAAAACAATTAGAGGCTGAAATAACTTCAGACCAAGTCACCCTCTATTTACATGTGCTCAGTACATGGGCTCTGACCTGTCAGCTCAGAGTCAGTGCCCGGAATGAGGAGACTCTGATCTCCTGTTAATATTTTAACATAAATAGCCGTATACAAGAAACAGCAACTTACAGGGGAAAGGGACAGCAAAGCCAGACCCCAAACCCCCCCCCAGTTAGCAGGTACTAGAGGACGAGCCTCGAATCCCACCCTACATCAATCAACGAGGGAACAGCAAACACAGTAAACTGAACAGTAAAACAGTAATACAGATACGCCGGCAACCCACCTGTCCTTCCCACCTTCCGGCCACTCAAAGTTAGCCTGCTCCACGCCCCTTCTGGCTCTCGGTCCACCTTCCAGCCACCTCTAGGACATCCCGTTCTGCTTCCCCGACTCCAAGGATGACAACAATCAGGAAGGCCTACCAACTTTCTGGCTTCCCTCACCACCCTTCCAGTAGGACAGCCAACCCTGATAAATGCCCAGGGTGACAGCACTGAGGGTGGCCTACCCACCTTCCGGCTCTCGGTCTGCCCCTACGTACCATCTGGCTCTCGCCTACCCTGATGCACCATCCAGCCTGTGGACTGCCCTGACACACCTTCCGGCCACCTCTAGGACAGCCTGTCCTGTTTACCCCTTATCGGGATGACAGCTAGCAGAATGGCCTACCTGCCTTCTGGCTATCAGGGCAGCCTACCCACCTTCCAGTTCTCAGGAAGGCCTACCCACTCTCTGGCTCTCAGGATGACCTGCGAGCCTCCCAAGTCGCAGTAAAGCCTGCCAGACTCAGGAACGCACAAGACAGTGCAGGTGATAAACCCAACAAACAATAAGACAGAGTCAATTACCAACAAACAGAGTCCTTTCTGGTGCAGAGTCCATTACCATAAACAACTCTCTTTAGAATGTGGAGTCCGTTCCCAGGAACAGAGTCCACTCCAATATACAAAGCGCATTGTCAAAAATAGAGTCCACTTCAAATAGCAGAGTCCACTGCAAAAACCAGACAGGTGTTCAGTATCTTTAGAGACCTGGTCCATTCACAGAGGACCAGGCCTACTCACAGGAGCACAGTTCACTGTAAAATTGCAGTTAACTCATAGGGGCTTGGTCCACTCCTAAAGGCAGAAAATGCTCACCTCCCAGGACAGACACTGGTGTCCAGTCTTTACAGAGGCCGAGTCCACCCACAAAGGACCAGGCCTAACTGCAGAGAAACAGTTCATCTGGAAAGGTGTATTATCTCACAGGGGGTTCAGTCCAAACACCAAAAACAGTGAAAACACATGTAAAACAAAAGAAGAAAAACAGATTGCAAGGACTTATCCCTGTCACAAAATCAGCATAGTCCTTTTCTCAAAGTAAAAGAAACTGCAACCAGACAGTGAAACAACAGTTCCCTAATGGGAACTGAAATACACTTGAAACACATTGACTGTGTAGATCAGGCAGTTTAGAAATCAGTCCACATCTGCCGTCCTCACTTTTGCCTAAATAGGAACACCAGTTAACACACTGGCTATATAATTCAGCCAGTTTAGGAATCAGGTTCCCTAAAAAGAAGCAGAAACTAGTAGCAGCAGCAGTAACACACTGACTGTGGCCCAGCCAGCACAGAGTTAGTCCCTAAAATGAGGAGTATCTCTGAATCTCTTGTTTATCTCTGTCTGCACAGGGTTCCCCGATTGGCCCAGATTAACAACTGCAATGAAGGATCTCATAGTCAGTGAGATTCATCTGGTCCTTGTTCAGAGGCTATCAGGATGAAGAGCGGATTGGAAATGATTGAGGTTTATGCAGAAACTTCACTAAAGCCCTGGTTTAGGCACTGGGGTTTACAAACAAAATCTAACAGAATTAGAGCTGGGAGAATTGAACTCTAGAGAGAAAATATTTAGGTTTCCAAGATTTTGTATGTGGAGATGAGCTGAATCGTACAAACACTTGATACAAACCCAGCGCAAACAGATTATCAAATTGTCCAGAAGGCTCTCAGTCATACTTTGCTCACCTACGTGTTAAAAGTGGTTAACTTTTAGTTTTCTCTTCAAAACGGCACTTCAGATCCGGAATCTGTCTCAGGTTCTTCTTGTTCATAAGTAGGGATGCACGCTGTCTTAGGAACACAGGAGTAAGAGGAGATTGTTTAGCCCCTCCAGCGTTCCAATGAGAAGATTGGTGATCTGCAACCTAACTCAATTTATCCTGCCATGTAACACATCCTCTGACAACAAAGGGCTTAACTGAATAGAGCCGCAAGGATCTTGAATTTTTAAAAACATATTTCTGTTCTAATGATCTGCTCTCACACCCGGTGCCAGCATCAAGTATCCCAGCTAACTACAGTACTGCTAGGCCAAAATCCACCTCCTACTTCACTTTAGGAAGGTAACTGCCCTGAGCTCTGTCTCAGTGACTTTGTGCAAAATGAAGGGCATTTTTGGCCTGTGAGTCCCTGCACAACAGGAACTGCATGGAAAAGGCTTAAACTTGTTTTACATCCTCACTGCCTGCAGACAGGCGCATCTGATTACTAAAGCAAAAGGTACGTTTTGTCAAAGCTTTTCATCTTGCACTCTTCAGGACGATTATACGCAGGAGCAGAAGTAGGTCATTCAGCCTATCGAGTCTGCTCCACCATTCAGTGAGATTATGACTGATCTGATCACTCTCAATTCCATTTTCCTGCCTTCTATCCATAACCTTCAATTCCCTCACTGATTTGAAAATCTGTCCATCGCAGCCTTGAATACTTAATGACGCAGCCTCGACGGCCCTCTGCTGTAAAGAATTCCACAGATTCACTGCTCTGTAAGTGAAGAAATTTCCTCCTCATCCCTGTATTAAATGGATGACCCCTTATTCTGTGATTATGCCCTCTGCTGCAAGGAAAAATCTTTCCTCCCTGTCCAGTACCCTCAGAATCTTGTGTGTTTCAGTCTCATTCTTCTATATTCCAAAGAATACAGGTCCAAATGAATGAACCTCTCCTCATAAGAAAGTCTCTCCATATTCTGACCATAATCTGGCAAATCTTTTCTGGACTGCCTCCAATTCCAGAATATTTTTCCTTAGATAAAGAGCCCAGACTGTTCGTCATACTGCAGGCATAGTCTAACTACTGTCTTGTATAGTTTTCAGAAAATCTCTCCATTTTTATGGGTGGCACGGTGGCACAGTGTTTAGCACTGCTACCTCACACCACCAGAGACCTGGGTTCAATTCCCACCTTGGGCGACTGTCTGTGTGGAGTTTGCACATTCTCCCTGTGTCTGCGTGGGTTTCCTCCTGCAGTCCAAAAGATGTGCAGGTTAGGTGAATTGGCCATGCTAAGTTGGGTGTAGGGGAATGGGTCTGGGTGTGTTGCTCTTCGGAGGATCAGTGTAGACTTGTTGGGCTGAAGGGCCTGTTTCCAAACTGTAAGTAATCTAATCTTTTAGACTGCATTCCTTTAGAAGTGAAGGCCAATACTCCATTTGCCTTCCTAATTACCTGCTGAACTTGTGATTCATGGACAAGGACCCCCAAATCCCACCATTCTGTAGCTTTTGCATGCTTGCTGCATTTGAATAATATTCAGTTCTATTCTTCCTGCCATAACCTCACATTTCTTGACATTGTATTCCATCTACTCCAATTCACTTAACCTTGTACACAAGACATCCAAAACATTGGAAAATCAGTCTTGAGATTGTGAGAGAGGAGAGAGAGAATTTCAAGATGGTGCCGGCACAGGACAACTTTGCAAAGTCTCTATAGCAGCTCTTATTCTCACATTTCTTACAATTATTCTGTACTTCTTTAGAATTGCTAACAATGTTCTCTTAAATATTAGACTTCTGAATGGACCTGTCAAATTTCACATCTAATGTGGATTTTGTTGCTTTTGTGCTCCTTTTTTTGCAACCATACCTTTGTATTCCTCACTCTGCTCCATCACACTATGACCTTTGTGTGTTATGATTTGCCCGTACTGCACGCAAAACAAAACTTTTCATTGTATTAGGTACATGAGACAATAATAAATAAAATCAAATAATAAATTAAATCAAAGTACTGATTGGTTGGCAGATCAAGGATGAGTCGCTGAGGCATTGAAATGAAGAATTGCAGCATGAATGTTAACTGCATTCATCTTATGTCTCATCAGTTTGAGCCTAAGTACACACTGCTTGAAAATATGGTGGAAACAGATTCAATCAAAGCTTTTAGACTAATGTGAGGAAAAATAACATGCAGGATTGCAGGGAGAAGTGGGAAAATGACATAAAGCGAGATGCTCATTCGGAGAGACACTGCAAATATTATGGGTCAAATGGCCAGTCTCTGCACATTGACAATTCTATGGTATCACTGGGTAGTGTCTCATTAACTGGCACATTCCCCCTTCCCGTTCTCTTAACTTACAATACATTTGGAGACACTGAGAAAACTGCACTCCTCTTCTTTGAATAGTCATAGAGTCATAAAGTGCCAACCAGATATCCAATCTCATCTAGTCCCAACTGCCAGCACCCAGTCCTTATCCCTCCAAACCCTTCCTATTCATATACCCGTCCAGCTGCCTTTTAAATGCTACAATTGTACCAGCCTCCACCACTTCCTCTGGCAGCCCATTCCACATATGCACCACCCCTCTTCTTGAAAAAGTTGCCCCTTAGGACTCTTTCATACCTTTCCCCTCTCACCTTAAACCTGTGCCCTCTAACTCTGGACTCCCCTACCCCAGGGAAAAGATCTTGTCTATTTATCCTATCCACGCCCAGCATGATTTTATAAACGTATATAAGGTCAACCCCCCACCCTTTGACGCTCCAGGGAAAACAGCCTCAGCCAGTTCAATCTTTCCCTATAGCTCAAATCCTCCAACCCTGGCAACATCCTTGCAAATCTTTTCTGAACTCTTTCAAATTTCACAACCTTCTGATGGGAAGGAGACTAGAATTGCAAGTAATATTCCAAAGATGGTCTAATTAATGTTCTGTACAGCCACAACATGACCTCTCAACCCTTGTACTCAATACTCTGACTAATAAAGGAAAGCATACCAAACGCCTTTTTCACTATTCTATCTACCTGCGACTCCACTTTCAAGAAGGTATGAACCTGCACTCCAAAGTCTCTTTGTTCAGCAAGACTCCCTTGGACCTTACCATTAAGTCCTGCTAAGATTTGCTTTCCCAAAATTGTGAAATCCTTTGCACCCATCCAGAAGTCTTAGAGTCATACAGCATGGAAACAGACCCTTCAATCTAACTACTCCATGATAATCATGTTCTCAAACTAAGTTAGTCCACTTGCCTGCATTTGGCCCATATCCCTCCAAACCTTTCCTATTCATATATTTAAATGTCTTTTAAATGTTGTAACTGTACCTTCATCTACCACTTCCTCTGGCAGCTCATCACACACACACACACACACACACACACACACACACACACACACACACACACACCCATGTTCTTTTGAAAACTTACTCCTCTCACCCTAAAAATACACCCCCTAGTTGTGAACTCCCATACCCTGGGGATTTTATAAGCCTCTATAAGGTCACCCCCCAACCACCAACCTTCCAATGAAAAAGGTCCCAGCCTATCCAGCCTATTTTTATAACTGAAACCCTCCATTCCTGGCAACGTCTTGGCAAATCAAACTGGCTCTCACTTCACCATGTCACCCCAAACCACCCCTCTGAGAATATAAGATATGGTGTTAGGATAGGCCATATAGGTTCTGGCAGCCTGCTGTGTAATTTGATCCAATCTTGACTGATCTGATCTTGGCCTCAAATCGCCTGCTACTTTCTCATGACCCTTGTCTGTACTGAAATCCAGAAATCTATGTAATTCAGCTTTGAAAATATTCAAAGAGAATAAAGACCCAGCCTCTACTGCTCTCTGGATAAGAGAATTCCAATGGTAAAGTCATCATAGTTCCCAGTGGCTGCAGTTTGATGAGAGAAAGATGACTAGTGGTGATTAAATCTAAGGGCCACCATGCCTTGGGCAAGGTTGAGTTTCATGATGACCTTAACCAATGCAGGAATTGAACCCATGTTATTAGGGTCACTCTGCATTGTAAACCAACCATCCATCCCCTTCCCAAGTGTCATAACCCTCTGAGAGAAGAAATTCCTGCTCATTGCCATCTTAAATGGGGGGTCCCTTATTCTGAGATTGTGATGCCCATTTCTAGATTTCTTCCCAGCACCCAGCCTGCCAAACTCCCTCAGGATCTTACATGGTTCAATATGATCACCTCTCAGTCTTTGTGCTTCCACGACGCAAAGGCCCAAGAGATGCTGATCACTATGTCCAGACACATCTGTGTACAAATATCATAAAGGTTTACAACATGGGCAGAGGCCATTCAGCCCATTGTGTCCAGCTCTGACAGCTGCACTGTAAGTAATTCGAGAAGTCATTGATGAGGGTACTGAAAAGATTCACAAGAATTGTTCCGGGTGTGAGGAGCTTCAATTACATGGATAGTTTGGAGAATCTGTGACATGGAGCAAGGAGATTTGAAGGAGCTATCATGAGAGCATTTGTTTCCTACCCATGAAAAGATTGTCAATGAGACAGCGCAGATTTTAAAATAATTGACACATGAAACAAAGGTGCCCAGAAAAAAACGTGTTCTCATGTTGTGGGAGTTTCTAGGTTCTAGAAAGTTCTGCTTGAAACTGTGGTGGAGACAGGTTCAATTGAAGCATTCAAAAGAAAGAAAGATTACACAGGGTTCTGAGGAAAAGACAAGAGAGTGGCACTGCAGGAACTGCTCATTCAAACAGCTGGACATGATGGACTGATGGCCCGCTGTATTGCAATAGTTCTTTGATTTTTTTTTCTATTCGCATGTTGGATGTTGGCTGTTGCTAGCTGGGCCAACTTTTATTGCCTGTCCCTAGTTACCCTTGGTGGTGGTGGTGAGGTGCCTTTTGAAACACTGCAGTCCATCTACTGTAGGTAGACCCCTCAATGCCCGAGGGGAGGGAATGCTGTGATTTTAGATTAGATTAGATTAGATTACTTACAGTGTGGAAACAGGCCCTTCGGCCCAACAAGTCCACACCGACCCGCCGAAGCGCAACCCACCCATACCCCTACATATACCCCTTACCTAACACTACGGGCAATTTAGCATGGCCAATTCACGTGACCCGCACATCTTTGGACTGTGGGAGGAAACCGGAGCACCCGGAGGAAACCCACGCAAACACGGGGAGAACGTGCAAACTCCATACAGTCAGTCGCCTGAGTCGGGAAATGAACCCGGGTCTCAGGCGCTGTGAGGCAGCAGTGCTAACCACTGTGCCACCGTGCCGCCCACTAATTTTGATCCAGTGACAGTGGCAATGTATTTCCAAGTCAGGATTGAGGAGAAATGGCGTGGAGGGGAACTTGCAGATGGGTGCTGCGATTTTGATTTTGGGGATGTGCTATCTAACAAGCCCTTGTTGAATGTCTCCAATGCCACTTGTAGATGGTACATACTATTGTTGCTGAATGTCAGTGGTGCATGGAATGAATGTCTGTAGATGTGGTGCCAGTCAAGCGGAGGCCGCTTTGTCCTGGATGGTGGTGAGCTCTTGAGTGTTATTGGAGCTGCACCCATCCAGGCAAGTGGGGAGTATTCCATCCCACTGCTGCCTTGTGCCTTGTAGTCGGTGGACATGCTTTGGGGAGTCAGGAGGTGATTTACTTGCTGCAGGATTCCTTGTCTCTGACCTGCCACAATATTAATTGTCATGATTCATTGTGTGGCTCTTCCAAAGAGCATTTGAATTAATCCCACTCTTTTAGAAGGTATGCTGCAAACAAAAACAGAAATCACCAAGTCTGGCAGCCTCTGTGGAGACAGAAACAAGAGTTAACTTTCCAATTACCTCTTCTTTAGAGCTTCCACTCCCTGTTTGTCACCGTGTAGCCCTGCAAATATTTTCCTGTCTGGGATTTATTCAGTTCTCCTTTAGAATCCACTTTTGACGTCTGCTTTCAGCACCTATTCATTCAGCACACTCCAGATCACAACTTATTTGCGTTGAAAAACTTCCTCTCTTCCTCTCACCTCTCTGCTACTTGACAGCCAGAACCACACTGATTGACAATTTGTTAGACGATTAGCAGCCTTGTGCCCCACAGTTTTCAGCAGCTATCTCTGGTTAGCAACTCAAGCTGGCACCTTGGCTGTGCTTTTCCCAGCTACCGCCAGGAGACCCACTGTAGCAGACAAACAGTTGCTCTGGCTGCGACCAGCAGAGAATTGACCCTGGGAGCGAGTCAGTTTAATTTGCTCACACAGAGTGCGCCATGTTCACCAGCTGTCGCAAGGGCAGCGCCTCCGAAACATCCGGCTGTAACTCAGTCCCAATGGGAACCTCTTTAAATCTGGTTCAGTGATGATTTCAGGGAGATTAAGTGCCCATGTTTACATGTTGTCATGACAACAAGCATTCAATGGCTTTGATCTCTAAGCCTCTGCAACAACTTGTGTTACACAAAGTTATTGATTATAAGGCAGAAGAGGCAAGCTTCTGTTTATCTGTGTAATGCCCAAATTGCTCTGAGTTTTGTCCCTGTCAAACCCTCCCCTCCCTTCCTACATGGAAACCCACCTTTTCAGAGGGCACCTTGGAACTCGCAAAGTTGCACAAGGATCAGTGTTGGAACCTCAGCTATTTGCAATCTCTATTATTAATTTTGATGAAGAGACCAGGTGTTATATATCCAAGTTTGCCAACAATACAGAACCAAGAGGGAATGTACACTACAGGGAGGACACTAAACAATGTAGACATGCTATCTTAGTGGAGACAAGATGGGGAAGTGTGAGATTATTCAATTTTCTAAAATAAAAGCAAAAAGATATGAGATGTTCAGAGACATCTTTACATACTCATATAAGGAAGACAAAAGCTAACAATTTCGAAGGGCACAGGGGTGTTTGACCTTTATTGCATAGGAACAGGGAGGTCTTGCTGCAATAGTGTAGCATTTTGATGAGACCTGATCTGAAGTACTGTGTACAGCGTTAACGTATGTACGCATGAATGGATTTATGTATCTTGGAGGCAGCGAAAGTTCACCGGGTTGATTTCAGGGATGAGAAACTTCTCCTATGATCAGAAATTACGTAAATTTAGTTCATAAAGATATGGAGGCTAGAGAACTTGGAGAAACAAATAATGATATTGCGAAAAGTTCACATAATACAAAAAAGGAGGTGCTGGACATTTTAAAACAAATAAAGGTGGATATTCCCTAGGACCTGATCAGGTGTATCCCAGAACTTTGTGGGAAACTAGGAAAGTAATTGTTAAGCCCCCTGCTAAGATATTGATATCATTGATAGCTACTGGTAAGATTCTGGAAGACTGGAGGTGATGCCATTATTTAAGAAAGGTGGTAAGGAAAAACCAGGGAACTGTAGACTGGTGAGTGTGATGACAGCGGTGGGTAAGTTGTTAGAGGGGATTCTGAGGGACAGGTTTTACATTCATTTGAAAAGTCAGAGGCTGCTTAGAGAGAGTCTGCATGGTTTTGCGAGTGGGAAATCATGTCTTACTAATTTGATTGAGTTTTTTTGAAGATGTGGCAAAGAAGATTGATGAAGGCAGAGCAGTAGATGTTGTCTTTATGGACTTTGATGTGGAGGAGACGGTATTGGTCTGGGGTGGGCAAAATTAAAAATCACAACACCAGGAGAAAGTCCAACAGGTGTATTCGGATGCATAAGTTTAAGCTTGCAATTCCAAATACACCTGTTGGAGATAACCTGGTGTTGTGAGATTTTTAACTATATGGATTTTGGCAAAGCATTTGACAAGGTTCCGCATGGTAAGTTGGTTAGCAAGGTTACATCACATGGAATCCATGGGGAGCTACGAATACAGCAACTCAATTTTCAAAACCAGACAGTGGCTGTTGTCTCCGGTGTTGATCTGTCTCCGGTGTTGATCTTCCTCTGTTTGTTGATCTCTCTGGGTTGGCTTCGGTCTTCTGCTCCCAAGATGTTCCATATGAAAAAGATACCTTTGATGGAGAGTGTTTTCAGGCAGTCTGTCTGACAATGGCAGGTGATACTCTTTCCAGCTAACTGCCCAAAATGCTTGCTTTTTATGCCCCAAACATTGGCTTGTCTGATTGGTTCGATGTTGTCAAAACAGTAAAATTCAAATTCGATTGGGTTTTCGTACCTTGGGGCATAATATAAACTAATTGCTTAAATTCAAACTGCTGCGAAAACAACTGGTATCTAGGTTACAGCCAAAATGTTACATCTTTCAATTTTCCAGCTTGCCAGCTTTCAGCTTTCAATCTCTCCTAAAGGTACATTACACCTTTCAACTTCATAACACTGAGCATTAATGTTAATCTAAGGTCAACTTATTCTTCACACCATTCAATATACTGCTATCCACGTGCTTGTCCAGCAGTCACTTAAATATCCCTAATGTCTCTGACTCTACTACCCCCACTGGCAGTGCATTCCACGCACCCATCACTCTGTGTGTAAAGAACCTCCCTCTGACATCTCTCCTCAACCTTCCTTCAATCACCAGAACATTATGACCCCTCAAGACAGCCATTTTTGACCTGGGGAAAGGTCCCTGGCTAGCTACTCTATCTATGCCTCTCATTATCGTGTACACCTCTATCAAGCCACCTTTCTTCCTTCTGTGAAAAGCCCTAGCTCACACAACCTCTCTTCATAAGACAAGCCCTCCAAACCAGGCAGCATCCTGATAAACTTCCTTTGCACTCCCTCTCAAGCGTCTATATCCTTCCTATAATGAGGCGACCAAAACTGGATGCAATATTCCAAGCATGGTCTAACCAGGGTTTTATAGAGCTGCAGCAAAACCTTGCAGCTCTTAAACTGAATCCACCTGTTAATGAAACCCAAAACATCATGCACCTTCTTAACAATTCCAAGATCTCTCTGTTCCTCCACAGTGTCATGGATCCTCTCTTTAAACTTATGGTTATTAAGTTTGAAATTACACCAAAATTAATGGGATATTTTTTCAGTTATTTCAGAGTACAATGGGATCAGAAGCAAATTGGTCAAGGAGTGGCAGATGGTGTTTAATTTAGATAAATGTGAGGTGTTGCATTTTGGTAATGCAAATCAGAGCAGGACTTGTACACATAATGGTAGGCTCCTGGGGAGTATTGCCAAACAAAGAGACCTTGGAGTGTAGGTGCATAGTTCCTTGAAAGTGGAGTCACAGGGTGGTCAAGAAGTCACTTGGCACACTTGCCTTTATTGATCAGTGCACTAAGCATTGAAGGCAAGCATGCTAATTGCTTTCTTTGCCACCCTTTTAGATGTCTCATTGAGTGAGATGTTTCTAGGTTCAAGATACTCTTGAGAGATATCATTCATATTCCATTCAGTACTGAAGGGACCTTGCATTACCATGGGCTTTGCCTTTTCAGTCAAACATATTTACAGTGTGACACGGCTTCAACATTATCTGCAATACAATTTGATTGTTCTGAAGCCATGAAAATGCTCTGTGAACGCAACTTTTTCCAATCCCTTCTTCAAGTGCACATTTATCGTAAAAACTACTGAGTAAGCATGTCATGTTGACAGTGCAAGCCTCATTTCCCTCCAACACCATCAGAAGTCAGCACTTAAAATTACAAATGGCAACTTTGGTACAGAGAATTCAAGGAACAAAGAGAGATTTCTTTTGAAGTTTATCATCTTGTCCTCAACAGGACAGATGAAAGAAAACCAAAATCTGAAATGATTGTGACAATTTATATTAGAGAGAAAAGGATTGTGGAACACAACCAAAGGTAAGGCTGTTTTGGATCAGGTAATGAGTAATGAGGCAGCTTTAAAAAAAAGTAATCTCAAAGTAAAAGATTCCCATGGTAATAGTGACTGGAGCATGGTAGAATGTATTATTTGGTTAGTGCGTGAGCAACTTGGGCCAGATACATAGGGTAACATAAATAAGGATAATTAAATTGGAATGAGAATAGAGTTGGCTGGAGTGGACAGGGAAAGGAGTTTACCACAAACATTGAGGAACAATGATAGGCTCACAGCAAAACTATATTCCAGGGAGAAAGAAGAATCCTAAGAAGAGGATAAACAAACCTGTTACCAAGGGATGTAAGGGTAATATCAAATTGAAAGGAAAAAAATCATACAATGTGGCAAAAAATAGTGATAAGCAGAGATTAAGAAAGTTCAAAAACCAACAAAAGATGACCAATAAAAGAATATAGAGGGAGAAAATAAACTGAGGTCAAACTAGCAAGTAACATAGCAATGGACAGTAAGAGTGAGTTAAAACTTATAAAAGGGAAGAAAGAGTCTAAAGTGACTGTAGGCCTCTTAGACAATGAGGTTAGTGAAATATTAGGAAACCAAAATATAACAGAAGAGTTGAAAAAATACTTTGCATCAGTCTAATCAAGGGTTTAAAAGAGAGGTGAAAATCAAAACAATTAGAATCTCTAGAAAAAAGTGCTAGGGAAGCTAATGGGGCAAAAGGCTGATCTATTCCATGAATAATGAATAGCATCGGTGGATTTTAAAGGAAGTAACTGCAGAGGTAGTAGATGTACTGGTAATAATCTTCCAAGAACTCTTAGATTCTGGAAAAGTCCCAGAGGATTGAAAAACTGCCAATGTGACTCTTTTTGAATAAAAGGGAAGACAAAAAAAAACTGTGAAAAATATAGGCCAGTTTACTTAGCATCTGTCATTTGAAAATGTTGGAGTCTATAATAAAAGATGTACTAGCAAATGATTTAGAAATGGATACTCATATCAAGCAGTGTCCTCATGGCTTCATGAAGGAGAGATCATAGAATCACAGATTCCCTGGAATGCAGAAGCAGGTCATTTGGCCCACCGAGTCCTCATCGATCCTCCAAAGAGCATCCTATCCCGACCCAATTCCCTATCCATGTAACCCTGCATTTTCCTGGTGAATCCACCTAGCCTGCAATCCCTGGACACTATGAGCAATTCAGCATTGCTAAGAAATCTAACCTGCATATCGTTAGACTGTGGGGAGAAACCAGAGCACCTGGAGGAAATCCACTCAGATGGGGGAAGAACGAGCAAACTCCACATCGACAGTCACCCGAGGCTGGAGTCAAAATGGGTCCCTGGTGCAGTGAGGCAACATGCTAACCACTGAGCCATCATGCCACTCAACATGCCTGACAAATTCCTTACTTTTCTTTGTGGAGGTAATTGGCAAGTGGATAATGGGAAACCAATAGATACAATATTTTGGAATTCCAAAGGACTTTCAATAAGGAACCACACATAAGACTACTTCATAGTGGGTGGTACGGTGGCTCAGCGGTTGGCACTGCAGTCTCACACCACCTAGGACCTGGGTTCGATTCCTACCTCAGCCGACTGTCTGTGTGGAGTTTTCACGTTCTCCCCGTGTCTGCGTGGGTTTCCTCCGGGTGCTCTGGTTTCCTCCCACAGTCCAAAGATGTGCACTCAGGTGAATTGGACATGTTAAATTGCTCATAGTGTTCGATGCATTAGTCAGGGGTAAAAATAGGGTAGGGGAATGGGTCTGGATGGATTACTCTCCAGAGGGTCTGTGTGGACTTGTTAGGCCACAGGGCCTGTTTCCATACTGTAGGGAATCTAATCTAATGGTTTAGGGGTAATATATTAATCTGAATTGAGGATTGGATAACAAATTGAAACACAGAAAATAGGAGCAAGAATATGTTCCTCAGCTCTAAGTATGTTCCACCATTCCATAAGGTCATGGCTGATCATCCCCGATCCTGCCTTCTCTCCATACCCTTTGATCCCTTTCGCCAAAGATCTAAAATAGTGTGGCAAGGGGGAGAGTTTGCAGGGAGGTGATGTTCCCAAGTAACTGCTGCCCTACTCCTGCAAGGTGTTCACGGGTTTGCATAGTGCTTAGTGAATTTAGACAGTGTATCTTGTCGATAGTCCACACTCTTGCCACTTTGCATTGCCGGTCGAGGGTGCCAGTCAAGCAGCTGCTTTGACCTGGATGATGTCAAATTTCCTGAGTGTTGTTGGAGCTGCATCTATCTAGGCAAGTGGGCAGTATTCCACCAGACACTTGACCTGCATCTTGTAGGTGGTGAACAGACTGGGATGTCAGGAGATGAATCTTTTACTGCAGGATTCCTAGCTTCTGACCTGCTCTGATAACCATTATATTTATATGGTGAGTCCAGTTCAAGTCCTGGTCAGTGGCAACCCCAAGGATTTTGCTGATGGGATTCGGTGATTGTGATGCAGTTGAAAGTTAAAGTGTGATTGTGAGATTTTCTGTCCCTGGAGCTGGCCATTGCCTGCATTCGTGTGTAGCTTGATTTAACTTGACGCTTTCAGCCAGAGCTTGGAAACAGTCTGTTCTGATATAGCTCAATATATCCCCATGCGATCCCGCATTGTAAAAAATTGCATTATAAACGCCACCATTTCAACTAATTGGACCAGAATCACATTATCGCCAATTCAGGTAAGGGAAGTTCGCGTTCTACAAATAATTCTTCAATCGCATTATAGCCAATTTGCATTGAAGAAATGCACATTAAAGCAGAACCGACTGTATTGTCAGTGTTATTCTTTTTAAAAGATAGGGTTAGTAGTGTGAAAGGGTAGAGTTATTTTGTAAAAGGGTTTTGTTGCCCGAGGGCAGTATTGTTATTGGTAAGGGGCAACATCATTAATGTTAAGGGGCACTGTCAGCAGTGTTAATGGTCTATGCTATTGACGTCGAAAGATAGTGTTATTGGTATTATAGGGCAGAGTTTTTGGTGGTTGAGGGCAGAGTTATTGGTGTGAAAGGCAGTGTACTTTTCGTGAAAGGGCAGTGTTATTGATATTGAAGGACTCTGTCATTCCTGTTCAAGGGCAGTGTTATTGCAGTTAAAGGGCAGTTTTGTAGTTGTACAGAGGCAGTGATATTAGCAATGAACATGTTTTCAAGAGGAGTGCATTGATATCGAAGGGCACTGTCACTCCTGCTCAAGGGCTGTGTTATTTGAGTTAAAGGATTGTTAAATGGCAGTTTTATTGTTGTTCAAAAGCAGCAGTATTGCTGTTCAAAGAAAGCATTATTGATGATGAAGAACGACGTTATTGATGAAATGGGACAAAATTGTAAATGTTAAATGGAACCTTTATTCTTGACTTTTGTTAAAAAGGCATACAACATCAGGTAATAGTACACAGGTTTATTTGTAAGTACAAGCTTTCAAAGTGCTGCATCAGGTAGCTATTCAGGTAGGTAAAAACATTCTTGTTTATTGGCAGTGTTACTGGTGTGTGAGTACAGTGTGGTTGGCATTAAAGGGCAGTGTTATTGGTGAGAAAAGGCAGTGTTATTAATGTATGAGGACAGTGTTATTGATGTGTGAGGACAGTGTTATTGGTGTGAAAGGGCAGCGTTATTGGTGTGAAAGGGCAGCATTATTGGTGTCAAAGGGCAGCGTTATTGATGTCAAAGGGCAGTGTTATTGATGGTGAAAGGGCAGCATTATTAGTGCGAAAGGGCAGTATTATTGACGTGAACGGTCAGTGTTATTGGTGTGAAAGGGCAGCATTATTGGTGTGAAAGGGCAGTGTTATTGGTGTGAAAGGGCAGCATTATTGGTGTGAAAGGGCAGTGTTATTGGTGTGAAAGGGCAGTGTTATTAGTGTGAAAGGGCAGCATTATTGGTGTGAAAGGGCAGTGTTATTGGTGTGAAAGGGCAGCATTATTGGTGTGAAAGGGCAGCATTATTGGTGTGAAAGGGCAGTGTTATTGGTGTGAAAGGGCAGTGTTATTGGTGTGAAAAGGCCATGTTATTAATGTGTGAGGACAGAGTTATTGGTGTAGTTATGACATGGGGTAAACTCCTTTGCTAATTTAAACCAGCAACAAAGCAAAGATTCACCTCGTGCTGTAATCAGTTAAAATTTGAGAGACAAGGAACTGTCCCAGAGTTCACTATTTAAAGTAAAAACTAACAACTTTATTCTTTAAGTCCAACAGAGAATATTAAAACCAACAACTACATACTACTTTGTAGATTTTCCTCTGTAGATCCTCTCCAGGTCAACCTTGATATTCTGCTGCACAAATTCCCCACAGACTGGTACCTTTCAGAGAGCTCTTCAGCTGCATTTGTTGGTCTTTGGCAGTTCTCCCCCTAACTGTTCAAAATGTCTGTTTTTATACTGCAGTACATCGGATTGTTCCACTGATTTCAATACCATCAAAATATTACATTCAAATTTGATTGGATTTTTGTATCTTGGGGCATAGTTTAAACTGACTGATCAAATTCAAATTTGTTCTTGTTTCTTGGTAACCCAGCTGCTGCAATTTGTTTCAACCAAAAGCTACATTGTTATCTTTTTCAGGACTCTCTGTGCTTTGTTAGTCCTTGCTAGCTTTTCAACTCTCTTAAAGGTACAGTGCATCTCTACACCTTCATAACAGTGTGAACGGGCAGTGTCATTGGTGTGAAAGGGCAGTGTTATTGGTGTGAAAGGGCAGTGTTATTGGTGTGAAAGGGCAGCGTTATTGGTGTGAAAGGGCAGTGTTATTGGTGTGAAAGGGCAGCGTTATTGATGTGAAAGGGCAGTGTTATTGGTGCAAACCGACAGTGTTATTGGTGTGTGAGGACAGTGTTATTGGTGCAAAAGGACAGTGTTATTGGTGTGTAAGGACATTGTCATTGTTGTGAAAGGGCAGTGTCATTGATGTACAATGTTTTTGGTGTGTAAAGACAGCATAATTGGTGTGAAAGGATAGTGTTTTTTTTTGTGTGAAAGGACCGTGTTATTTGTGTGAAAGTGCAGTGTTATTGGTAGATAAGGGCTGTGTTATTGATGTACAAGGGTAGCATTATTGATGTCTGGGGTGATATTGTTGATGAAGGACAGTATTATTGGCATGAAAAGGGAGAGCTATTGTTATTGCTGTGTGAGGACAGCACTATTGATCTATGGGGACAGTGTGCTAGGTGTGAAAGGGCAGTGTTATTGGTGTGAAGGAACAGCGTTATTGGTGTGAAAGGACAGTGTTATTGTTATGAAAGGACAGTGTTATTGGTGAAATGACAGCATTATATGTGTGTGGGGACAATGTTATAGGTGTATAAAGACAGTGTTGTTATTGCAAAAGGACAGTGTTAATGGTGTGTTAGGACAGTGTTATGGGTGTATAAGGGCAGTGTTATTGGTGCGAAAGGACAGTGTTATTGGTGTGCAAAGCAATGTTATTGGTGTGAAAAGACAGCAGTATTGGTGTGAAAGAACAGTGTTTTTTTGTGTGAAAGGACCATGTTATTGGCGTGAAAGTGTAGTGTTATTGATATATAAGGGCTGCGTTATTGGTGTGCAAGGGCAGCATGATTGATGTCTGGGGGTGGCATTGTAGATAAAGGACAGTATTATTGGCATGAAAAGAGAGAGTTATTGTTATTGCAGTGTGAGGACAGCATTATTGGGCTGTGGGGACAGTGTGAGAGGTGTGTGAGAATGGGGTTATTGATGCGAAAAGACAGTGTTATTGGTGTGAAAGGTCAGTGTTGTTGCTGTGAAAGAGTAATATTATTGATGTGAAAGGACATCATTATTTATGTGTGAGGACAGTGTTATTGGTGTATAGGGTTGGATTATTGATGGGTAAGAAAAGCATTATTGGTGTTCAGAGGTGGCATTGTTGATAAAGGACAGTGTTATTGCCATGAAAGGACAGAGTTACTGTTATTAGTGTATGAGGACAGCAATATTTGTGTGTGAAGACAATGTTATTATTGTGAAAGGGCAGCATTATTGGTGTGAAAGGGCAGTGTTACTGGTGTAAAAGGGCAGTGTCATTGGTGTGAAATGGCAATGTTATTGGTGTGAAAGGGCAGTGATATTAGTGTGAAAGGGCAGTGTTATTGGTGTGAAAGGGCAGCGTTATTGATGTGAAAGAGAAGTGTTATTGGTGTGAAGAGCAGTGTTACTGGTGTGAAAGGACAGTGTTACTGGTGTGAAAGGGCAGTGTTACTGGTGTGAAAGGGCGGTGTAACTGGTGTGAAAGGGCAGTGTAACTGGTGTGAAAGGGCAGTGTTATTGATGTGGAAGGTCAGTGTTTTTGCTGTGAAAGGATATCATTATTGATGTGTGAGGACAGTTATTGGTGTATAAGGGCAGCATTATTGATGGGTAAGAAAAGCATTATTGGTGTTCAGGGGTGCCATTGTTGATAAAGGACAGTGTTCTTGGCATGAAAGGACAGAGTTACTGTTATTAGTGTATGAGGACAGCATTTTTGGTGTGTGAGGACAATGTTATTGGTGTGAAAGGACAGTATTATTGGTGTGAAAGGGCAGTGTTATTGATGGGAAAGGGCAGTGTTTCTGGAGTGTAAGGGCAATATTACTGGTGTGAAAGGGCAGTGTTATTGGTGTGAAAGGACAGCAATATTGGTGTGAAAGGGCAGTGTTACTGGTGTGAAAGGGCAGTGTTATTGGTGTAAAATGGCAATGTTATTGGTGTGCAAGGGCAGTGATATTAGTGTGAAAGGGCAGTGTTATTCGTGTGCAAGGACAGCATTATTGGTGTGAAAGGACATTATTATTGGTGTGAAAGGGCAGTGTTATTGGTGTGAAAGAGCAGTATTACTGGTGTGAAAGGGCAGTGTAACTGGTGTGAAAAGGCAGTGTAACTGATGTGAAAGGGCAGTGTTATTGGTGAGAAAGGTCAGCGTTATTGCTGTGAAAGGATATCATTATTGATGTGTGAGGACAGTTATTGGTGTATAAGGGCAGCATTATTGATGGGTAAGAAAAGCATTATTGGTGTTCAGAGGTGGCATTGTTGATAAAGGACAGTGTTCTTGGCATGAAAGGACAGAGTTACTGTTATTAGTGTATGAGGACAGCATTATTGGTGTGTGAGGACAATGTTATTGGTGTGAATGGTCAGTGTTATTGGTGTGAAAGGGCTATGTTATTGGTGTGCAAGGACAGCATTATTGTTGTGAAAGGGCAGTGTTACTGGTGTGAAAGGGCAGTGTTATTGGTGTGAAAGGGCATCATTATTGGCGTGAAAGGGCAGTGTTATTGTTTTGAAAGGGCAGTGTTATTGGTGTGAAAGAGCAGTGTTATTGCTGTGAAAGAGCAGTGTTTCTGGTGTGAAAGGGCAGTGTTATTGGTGTGAAATGGCAGTGTTATTGGTGTGAAAGGGCAGTGTTATTGGTGTGAAAGGGCAGTGATATTAGTGTGAAAGGGCAGTGTTATTGGTGTGAAAGGGCATCTTTATTGGTGTGAAAGGGCAGTGTTATGGTGTGAAAGGGCAGCATTATTGGTGTGAAAGGGCAGTGTTATTGGTGTGAAAGGGCAGTGATATTAGTGTGAAAGGGCAGTGTTATTGGTGTGAAAGGGCATCTTTATTGGTGTGAAAGGGCAGTGTTATTGGTGTGAAAGGGCATCTTTATTGGTGTGAAAGGGCAGTGTTATTGGTGTGAAATGGCAATGTTATTGGTGTGAAAGGGCAGTGATATTAGTGTGAAAGGGCAGTGTTATTGGTGTGAAAGGGCAGTGTTATTAGTGTGAAAGGGCAGTGTTATTGGTGTGAAATGGCAGTGATATTAGTGTGAAAGGGCAGTGTTATTGGTGTGAAAGGGCAGTGTTATTAGTGTGAAAGGGCAGTGTTATTGGTGTGAAAGGGCAGTGTTATTGGTGTGAAAGGGCAGTGTTTTTGGTGTGAAAGGGCAGTGTTATGGTGTGAAAGGGCAGTGTTATTGGTGTGAAAGGGCATCTTTATTGGTGTGAAAGGGCAGTGTTATTGTTGTGAAAGGGCAGTGTTATTGGTGTGAAAGGGCATCTTTATTGGTGTGAAAGGGCAGTGTTATTGTTGTGAAAGGGCAGTGTTATTGGTGTGAAAGGGCAGTGTTTTTGGTGTGAAAGGGCAGTGTTATTGGTGTGAAAGGGCAGTGTTATTGGTGTGAAAGGGCATCTTTATTGGTGTGAAAGGGCAGCATTATTGGTGTGAAAGGGCAGTGATATTAGTGTGAAAGGGCAGTGTTATTGGTGTGAAAGGGCAGTGATATTAGTGTGAAAGGGCAGTGTTATTGGTGTGAAAGGGCAGTGTTATTGGTGTGAAAGGGCATCTTTATTGGTGTGAAAGGGCAGTGTTATTAGTGTGAATGGGCATCTTTATTGGTGTGAAAGGGCAGTGTTATTGGTGTGAAAGGGCAGTGATATTAGTGTGAAAGGGCTGTGTTATTGGTGTGAAAGGGCAGTGATATTAGTGTGAATGGGCATCTTTATTGGTGTGAAAGGGCAGTGTTATTGGTGTGAAAGGGCAGTGATATTAGTGTGAAAGGGCTGTGTTATTGGTGTGAAAGGGCAGTGATATTAGTGTGAAAGGGCAGTGTTATTGGTGTGAAATGGCAGTGTTATTAGTGTGAAAGGGCAGTGTTATTGGTGTGAAAGGGCAGTGTTATTGGTGTGAAATGGCAATGTTATTGGTGTGAAAGGGCAGTGATATTAGTGTGAAAGGGCAGTGTTATGGTGTGAAAGGGCAGTGTTAGTGTTGTGAAAGGCAATGTTATTGGTGTGAAAGACAGCATTATTGGTGTGAAAGGACAGTTTTTTTTGTGTGATAAAACTGTTTTATTGGTGTGAAAGTGCAGTGTTATTGGTGTATAAGGGTTAAGTTATTGGTGTGAAAGGACAGCATAACTAATGTTTCGGGGGGGAATTGTTGATAAAGGATAGTGTTATTGGCATGAAAGGACAGAGTCAGTGTTATTGGTGTGTGAGGACAATGTTATTGGTGTGAAAGGTCAGAATTATTGGTGTGTAAGCTCTGTTATTGGTGTGAAAGAGCTGTGTTTTTGGTGTGCAAGGGCACCATTATTGGTGTGAAAGGACAGCATTATTGGTCTGTGAGGACAATGTTATTGGTGTGTAAGGTCAGTGTCATTGATATGAAAGGGCTGTGCTATTCGTGTGCAAGGACAGCATTATTGGTGTGAAAAAGCAGTGTTATTGGTGTGAAATGGCAGTGTTATTGGTGTGAAAGGGCAGTGATATTGGTATGAAAGGGCAGTGTTATTGGTGGGAAAGAGCAGTGTTATTGGTGTGAAAGGGCAGTGATATTGGTATGAAAGAGCAGTGTTATTGGTGTGAAAGTGCAGCAGTATTGGTGTGAAAGAGCTGTGTTATTCGCGTGCAAGTGCAGCATGATTGGTGTGAAAGGGCCATGTTGTTAGTGTGAAAGGGCTGTGCTATTGGTGTGTAAGGGCAATTTTCTTGGTATATAAGGACAATAACATTAATGTGAAAGGATATTTTCATTGATGTGTCATTGGTGTCAAAAGGCAGTGTTATTGGTGTATAAAGGACTGTATTATTGGTGTGAAAGAACAGTGTTATTGGTATGTGAAGACAGTGTGATTGGTGTATAAGGGGTGCATTATTGGTGGGTAAGAATAGCATTATTGGTGTTCAGGGGTGGCATTGTTGATAAAGGACAAGTTTATTGGCATGAAAGGACAGAGTTATTGTTATTGGTTTGTGAGGACAGTGTTATTGGTGTGTGAGGACAATGTTATTGGTGTGAAAGGTCAGAGTTATTGGTATGTAAGGTCTGTTATTGGTGTGAAAGAGCTGTGTTTTTGGTGTGTAAGGGCACCATTATTGGTGTGAAAGGACAGCATTATTGGTCTGTGAGGACAATGTTATTGGTGTGTAAGGTCAGTGTTATTGATATGAAAGAGCTGTGTTATTCGTGTGCAAGGACAGCATTATTGGTGTGAAAAGGCAGTGTTATTGGTGTGAAAGGGTAGCATTATTGGTGTGAAAGGGCAGTGTTCCTGGTGTGAAAAGGCAGTGTTATTGGTGTGAAAGGGCAGTCTGATTGGTGTGAAAGGACAGTGTTATTGGTGTGAAAGGGCAGTCTGATTGGTGTGAAAGGACAGTGTTATTGGTGTGAAAGGGCAGTGATATTAGTGTGAAAGGACAGTGTTATTGGTGTGAAAGACCAGCGTTATAGGTGTGAAAGGGCAGTGTTATTGGCGTGAAAGAGCAGCATTATTGGTGTGAAAGTGTAGCGTTATTGGTGTGAAAGAGCTGTGTTATTAGTGTGAAAGAGCTGTGTTATTGGTGTGTAAGGGCAATTTTCTTGGTATATAAGGACAATAACATTAATGTGAAAGGATATTTTCATTGATGTGTTATTGGTGTGAAAGGGCAGTCATGTTGGTGTCAAAAGGCAGTGTTATTGGTGTGAAAGGACAGTTTTATTGGTGTGAAAAGGCACTGTTATTAGTGTGTGAGGGCTGTGTTATGGGTGTATAAGACTGTTATTGGTGTGATAGGACAGCATTATTGGTGTGTTTGGACAGTGTTATGGATGCATAAGGACAGTGTTATTGGTTAGATAGGACAGTGTTATTGTTGTGAAAGGACAGTATTAATGTTGTGAAATGACAGCATCATTGGTGTGAAACAACAATGTTATTATATGAAAGGACACTGTTATTGCTGTGAAGGGCAGTGTTATTGGTGTGAAAGGGCAGTGTTAATGGTGTGAAAGGACAGTGTTATTGGTGTGAAAGGACAGTGTTCTGGGTGCGAAAGGGCAGCTTTATAGTTATGTGAGGATAGTGTTAGGGGTGTATAAAGACAGTGTTATTGGTGTGAAAGGACAGTGTGATTGTTGAGGAAGGACAGTGTTATTGGTGTGAAAGGGCAGTGTTAATGGTGAGTAAGGGTAGTGTTGTTGATGTGAAAGGACTGTGTTACTGGTGTGAAAGGACAGTTTTATTTGTGTGAAAAGACTGTTTTATTGGTGTATAAGGGCTGCATTATTGGTGTGAAAGGGCAGCATTATTAATGTTCAGGGGTGGCATTGTTGATAATGGATAGTGTTATCAGCATGAAAGGACAGAGTTATTGTTATTGGTATGTGAGAACACCATTATTGGTCTGTGGGGACAGTGTGATAGGTGAAGGCAGTGTTATTGGTGTGAAAGGTCAATGTTATAGCTGTGAAAGAGTAATATTACTGATGTGAAAGGACAGTATTATTGATGTGTGAGGACATTGCTATTGGTGTGTGAGGACAATGTTATTGGTGTGAGAGGTCAGAGTTATTGGTGTGTAAGGTCTGTTATTGGTGTGAAAGATTAGATTAGATTAGATTATTTGCAGTGTAGAAACAGGCCCTTCGGCTGTTTTATTGGTGTGCAAGGGCAGCATTATTGGTGTGAAAGGACAGCATTACTGATGTGTGAGGATCATGTGATAGGTGTGTGAGGACAGTGTTATTGGTATGGAAGGATAGTGTTATTGTTGTAAATGAGCTGTGTTATTGGTGTGCAATGGCCGCATTATTGGTCTGAAAGGGCAGTGCTATTTGTGTGAAAGAGCTGTGTTATTGGTATGAAAGTCAGCGTTATTGGTGTGAAAGGGCAGTGTTATTGGTGTGAAAGGGCCGTGTTGTTGATGTGAAAGGACAGTGTTATTGGTGTGAAAGGACAGTGCTTTTGGTGAGAAAGGGCAGCGTTATTGGAATGAAATGGCAGTGTTATTGATGGGCAAGGACAGCGTTATTGGCATAAAGGGCATTGTTGGCATGAAATGGCAGTGTTATTGGTGTGAAAGGGCAGCATTATTGGTGTGAAATGGCAGTGTTATTGGTGTGAAAGGGCAGTGTTATTGGTGTGAAATGGCAGTGTTATTGGTGTGAAATGGCAGTGTTATTGGTGTGAAAGGGCAGCATTATTGGTGTGAAAGAGCTGTGTTATTAGTGTGAAAGAACTGTACTATTAGCGTGCAAGTGCAGCATGATTGGTGTGAAAGAGCCGTGCTCTTAGTGTGCAAGGGCAATGTTTTTGGTATATAAGGACAATAATATTAATGTGAAAGGATATTTTCATTGATGTGTTATTGGTGTGAAAGGACAGTAATATTGATGTCAAAAGGCAGTGTTACTGGTATAATAAGGACAGCATTGTTGGTGTGAAAGGACAGTGTTATTGGTGTGAAAGGACACTGTTATTAGTGTGTGTGAGGGCAGTGTTATGGATGTATAAGGACAGTGTTATTGGTGTGTTAGGATAGTGTTATGGATGTATAAGGACAGTGTTATTGGTGTGTTAGGATAGTGTTATGGATGTATAAGGACAGTGTTATTGTTGTGAAAAGACAGTATTAATGTTGTGAAATGACAGCGTCACTGATGTGAAACAACAGTGTTATTATACGAAAGGACACTGTTATTGCTGTATAAGCACAGTGTTATTGGTGTGAAAGGACAGTGGTATGGGTGCGAAACAGCAGCGTTATAGTTGTGTGAGGACAGTATTATGGGTGTATAAAGACTGTTATTGTTGTGAAAGGGCAGTGTTATTGGTGTGAAACGGCAGTGTTACTGGTGTGAAAGGAGAGTGTTATTGGTGTGAAAGGACAGTTATTTTGGATGAAAAGACTGTTTTATTGGTGTCAAAGAGCAGTGTTAATGGTGTATAAGGGCTACATTATTGGTGTGAAAGGGCAGCATTATTAATGTTCAGAGGTGGCATTGTTGATAAAGGATAGTGTTATCGGCATGAAAGGACAGAGTTCTTGTTATTGGTGTGTGAGGACAGCATTATTGGTCTGTGGGACAGTGTGATAGGTGTGTGAGGGCAGTGTTATTGGTGTGTGAGGGCAATGTTATTGTTGTGAAAAGACAGCATTTATTGGTGTGAAAGGTCAGTGTTATAGCTGTGAAAGAATAATATCACTGATGTGAAAGGACAGCATTATTGGTGTGTGAGGACATTGCTATTGATGTGTAAGGACTGTGTTATTGGTGTGAAAGTGCAGTGTTATTGGTGTATAAGGGCTGCGTTACTGGTGGGCAATTGCAGTGTTATTGGTATGTGAAGACAGTGTTATTGATGTGTAAGGGGTACGTTATCGGTGAGTAAGGATAGCATTATTGGTGTTCAGGGGTGGCATTGTTGATAAAGGACAAGTTTATTGGCATGAAAGGACAGAGTTATTGTTATTGGTTTGTGAAGACAGCATTATTGGTGTGTGAGTAAATGTTATTGGTGTGTGAGGACAATGTTATTGGTGAGAAAGGTCAGAGTTATTGGTGTGTAAGGTCTGTTATTGGTGTGAAAGAGCTGTGTTATTGGTGTGCAAGGGCAGCATTATTGGTGTGAAAGAACACCTTTACTGATGTGTGAGGATCATATGATAGGTGTGTGAGGACAGTGTTATTGGTGTAGAAGGACAGTATTATTGTTGTAAATGAGCTGTGTTATTGGTGTGCAATGGCCGCATTATTGTTCTGAAAGGGCAGTGCTATTTGTGTGAAAGAGGTGTGAAAAGTCAGCGTTATTGGTGTGAAAGAGCAGTGTTATTGATGTGAAAGGACAGTGTTATTGGTGTGAAAAGACCGTCTTATTGGTGTGCAAGGACAGCGTTATTGATGTGAAAGAGCAGCGTTATTGGTGTGAAAGGACAGTGTTATTGGTGTGAATAGGCAGGTTATTGGAATGAAATGGCAGTGTTATTGGAGTGAAAGGGCAGTGCTATTGGTGTAAAAAGACAGTGTTATTGGTGTACAAGGACAGTGTTACTGATGTGAAAGAGCAGCGTTATTGGTTTGAAAGGGCAGTGATATTGGTGTGAAAGAGCAGCGTTATTGGTTTGAAAGGGCAGTGATATTGTTGTGAAAGGACAGTGTAATTGTTGTGAAAGGACAGTGTTATTGTTGTGAAAGGACTGCATGTTAATGATGTGAAAGGACAGGTTTATTGTTGTGAAAGGACAGTATTAATGTTGTGAAATGACAGCATCATTGGTTCTTAACAAAAGGAAACTGTTATTGCTGTATAAGCACAGTGTTATTGGTGTGAAAGGACAGTGTTATGGGTGTGAATGGGCAGCGTTATAATTGTGTGAGGACAGTGTTTTGGATGTATAAAGACAGTGTTATTGCTGCGAAAGGACAGTGTTATTGATGCAAAAGAACAGTGTCATTGTTGTGAAAGGGCAATGTTATCGGTGTGAAAAGACAGCATTATTGGTGTGAAAGGACAGTTTTTTTGTGTGATAAAACTGTTTTATTGGTGTGAAAGTGCAGTGTTATTGGTGTATAAGGGCTATGTTATTGGTGTGAAAGGACAGCATAACTAATGTTCAGGGGGGAATTGTTGACAAAGGATAGTGTTATTGGCATGAAAGGACAGAGTTATTGTTATTGGTGTGTGAGGACACCATTATTGGTCTGTGGGGACAGTGTGGTAGGTATGTGAGGCCAGTGTTATTGGTGTGTGAGGACAATGTTATTTTTGTGAAAAGACAACATTTATTGGTGTGAAAGGTCAGTGTTATAGCTGTGAAAGAGTAATATTACTGATGTGAAAGGATAGCATTATTGGTGTGTGAGGACATTGCTATTGGTGTGTAAGGACTGTGTTATTGGTGTGAAAGTGCAGTGTTATTGGTGTATAAGGGCAGCATTACTGGTGTGCAAGGGCAGTGTTATTGGTATGTGAAGACAGTGTTATTGGTGTATGAGGGGTACGTTATTGGTGGGTAAGAATAGCATTATTGGTGTTCAGGGGTGGCATTTTTGATAAAGGAAAAGTTTATTGGCATGAAATGACAGAGTTATTGTTATTAGTTTGTGAGGACAGCATTATTAGTGTGTGAGGACGGTGTTATTGGTGTGAAAGTATAGTTTTATTGTTGTAAATGAGCTGTGTTATTGGTGTGCAATGGCCACATTATTGGTCTGAAAAGGCAGTGCTATTTGTGTGAAAGAGCACACAATTGGTGTGAAAAATCAGCGTTATTGGTGTGAAAGGACAGTGTTATTGGTGTGCAAGGACAGTGTTATTGATGTGAAGGGATAGTGTTATTGGTGTGAAAAGACAGTGTTATTGGTGTGAAAGGACAGTGCTATTGGTGTGCAAGGACTGTGTTATTGGTGTGAAAAGACAGTGTTATTGGTGTGAAAGGACAGTGTTATTGGTGCGGAAAGACTGTTATTGGTGTGCAAGGACAGCGTTATTGATGTGAAAGAGCAGCGTTATTGGTATGAAAGGGCAGTGCTATTTGTGTGAAAGAGTGTTATTGGTGTTATTGGTGTGAAAAGTCAGCGTCAAAGGGCCATGTTATTGGGGTGAAAGGGCAGTGTGATTGGTGTGAAATGGCAGTGTTGTTGGTGTGAAAGGCCAGTAATTATTGGTGTGAAAGGGCCGTATTATGGTGTGAAAGGACAATGTTATTAGTGTGAAAGGGCAGTGTTATTGGTGTGAAAGAGCAGCGTTATTGGTGTGAAAGGACAGTTTTATTGGTGTGAAAAGACAGTGTTATTGGTGTGAAAGGACAGTGTTATTAATGGTGAAAGAGCAGCGTTACTGGTTTGAAAGGACGGTGTTATTGGTGTGAAAGGACAGCGTTGTTGATGTGTGAGGATCGTGTGATAGGTGTGTGAGGACAATGTTGTTGGTCTGTGAGGACCATATGATAGGTGTGTGAGGAAAATGTTATTGGTGTGAAAGGGTAGTGTTATTGTTGTAAAAGAGCTGTGTTATTGGTGTGCAATGGCCGCATTATTGGTGTGAAAGGGCAGTGCTATTTGTGAGAAAGGGCAGCGTTATTGGAATGAAATGGCCGTGTTATTGGAGTGAAAGGGCTGTGTTATTGGAGTGAAAGGGCAGTGTTATTGGTGTAAAAAGACTGTGTTATTGGTGTGCAAGGACAGCATTACTGATGTGAAAGAGCAGCGTTATTGGTGTGATAGGACAGTGTTATTGTTGTGCAAGGACAGCATTATTGATGTGAAAGGACAGCGTTATTGGTGTGAAAGGACAGCTTTATTGGTGTGAAAGGGCAGTGTTATTGGAGTGAAATGGCAGTGTTATTGGTGTGCAAGGACAGCGTTATTGATGTGAAAGAGCAGCATTATTGGTGTGAAAGGGCTGTGTTATTGGTGCGAACGGACAGTGTTATTGGTGTGAAAGAGCAGCGTTATTGATGTAAAAGGGCAGTGTCATTGGTGTGAAAGGGTAATATTATTGGTGTGAAAGAACAGCATTATTGATGTGAAAGGACAGTGTTAATGGTGTGAATGGACAGTGTTATTGGTGTGTGAGTGTAGTGTTATTGGTGTATAAGGGCTGCATTATTGGTAGGTAAGAATAGCATTATTGGTGTTCGGGGGCGGCATTGTTGATCGAGGACAGTGTTATTGGTTTGAAAAGAGACAGTTATTGTTATTGGTGTGTGAGGACATCATTATTGATGTAAAAGGACAGTGTGATAGGTGTGTCTGGACAGTGTTATTGGTATTTGAGGACAGCATTGTTGGTGTGAAAAGACAGCGTCATTGGTGTGAAACAGCAGTGTTGTTATACGAAAGGACACTGATATTGCTGTATAAGCACAGTGTTATATGTGTGAAAGGACAGTGTTTGTGGGTGCGAAAGGGCAGCGTTATAGTTGTGTGAGGACAGTGTTATGGGTGTATAAAGACAGTGTTATTGCTGTGAAAGGACAGTGTTATTGGTGTGAAAAGACAGCATTATTGGTGTGAAAGGACAGTTTTTTTGTATGAAAAGACTGTTTTATTGGTGTGAAAGTGCAGTGTTATTGGTGTAAAAGGGCAGCATTATTAATGTTCAGGGGTGGCATTAGTGATAAAGGATAGTGTTATCGGCATGAAAGGACAGAGTTATTGTTATTGGCGTGTGAGGACAGCATTATTGGTCTGTGGGGACAGTGTGATAGGTGTGTGAGGCCAGTGTTATTGGTGTGTGAGGACAATGTTATTTTTGTGAAAAGACAGCATTTATTGGTGTGAAAGGTCAGTGTTATAGCTGTGAAAGAGTAATATTACTGATGTGAAAGGTCAGAATTATTGGTGTGTAAGATCTGTTATTGGTGTGAAAGAGCTGTGTTTTTGGTGTGCAAGGGCAGCATTATTGGTGTGAAAGGACAGCATTATTGATGTGAAAAGACAGCGTTGCTGATTTGTGTGAGGATCGTGTGATAGGTGTGTAAGGACAGTGTTGTTGGTCTGTGAGGGCCATATGATAGGTGTGTGAGGACAGTGTTATTGGTGTGAAAGGATAGTGTTATTGTTGTAAAAGAGCTGTGTTATTGGTGTGCAATGGCCGCATAATTGGTTTGAAAGGCCAGTGCTATTTGTGTGAAAGAGCTGTGTTCTTGGTGTGAAAGGTCAGCATTATTGGCGTGAAAGGGCCAATTTGGTGTGAAACGACTGTGCAATTAGTGTGAAAGGGCAGTGTTATTAGTGTGAAAGGGCAGTGTTATTGGTGTGCAAGGACAGCATTATTGATGTGAAAGAGCAGCGTTATTGGTGTGAAAGGGCCGTGTTATTGGTGTGAAAGCACAGTGTTATTGGTGTGCAAGGACAGTGTTATTGATGTGAAAGGACAGCGTTATTAGTGTGAAAGGACAGCGTTATTGATGTGAAAGGGCAGTGTCATTGGTGTCAAAGGGCATTGTTATTGGTGTGAAAGGGTAATATTATTGGTGTGTGAGGACAGTGTTAATGGTGTGAATGGATAGTGTTATTGGTGTGTGAGTGCAGTGTTATTGGTGTATAATGGCTGCGTTATTGGTAGGTAAGAAAAGCATTTTTGGTGTTCGGGGGCAGCATTGTTGATAGAGGACAGAGTTAATGGTGTGAATGGACAGTGTCATTGGTGTGTGAGTGCAGTGTTATTGGTGTATAATGGCTGCGTTATTGGTAGGTAAGAATAACATTATTGGTGTTCGGGGGCGGCATTGTTGATCGAGGACAGTGTTATTGGTTTGAAAAGAGACAGTTATTGTTATTGGTCTGTGAGGACATCATGATTGATGTAAAAGGACAGTGCGATGGATGTGTCTGGACAGTGTTATTGGTATGTGAGGACAATATTATTGGTGTGAAAAGACAGCATTATTGATTTGAAAGGGTAATATTATTGGTGTGAGAGGGCAGTGTTACTGGTGTGAAAAGACAGTGTTATTGGTATGAAAGGATAGTGTTATTGGTGTGAAAGGGCAGTGTCACTGGTGTGAAAAAGCAGTTTTATTGGTGTGAAAGTGCAGTGTTATTGGTGTGAAAGTGCAGTGTTATTGTTGTGAAAGTGCAGTGTTATTGGTGTGGAAGGACAGTGTTATGTGTTGGAAAGGGCATTGTCACTGGTGTGAAAGGGCAGTGTTATTAGTGTGAAAGGGTAGTATTATTAGTGTGAAAGTGCAGTGTTATTGGTGTGAAAGGGCTGTGTTATCGATGTGAAAGGGCTGTATTATCGATGCAAAAGGACTGTGTCACTGTGCAAGTGCAGCATCACTGATGTGAAAAGACAGTGTTATTGGTGTGAAAAGGCAGTGGTATTGGTGTGAAAAGGCAGTGTTATTGGTGTGCAAGGGCAGTGTTATTGGTGTGAAAAGACAGTGTTATTAGTGTGAAAGGACAGTGCTATTGGTGTGAAAGGACAGTATTATTCTTCTATAAGGACTTTGCTATCGGTGTGAAAAGGCAGCATTATTGGTTTGAAACGTCAGTCTATTGGTGTGAAATGGCAGTGTTATTTGTGTGTGAAGGCCATGATGTTGACATTGTTGTTGGAAAAGTCACCAGTCTCTGAGTCAGAATTGAGATTCGATGACAGAGTTTATTGTGCAAAGAAACTGGACCTCTTGGATGAGACAAAGAGCTGTCTGGTAGCAAGGCTGTCAGCTGCGAGCCTTCTCACACCCTTAGAGCACTTTTCATGGTAAAAAGGTCCAAATATCGAGTCTTTGTTTGTGCAGCATGGTTTGTTCACAGAAAACATTACAGAGTCACTGTTAGTTTCAGAGGACTGTTACACAGTCATTGTCAGTTTCAGCAGCTACGCAGAAGTCCATTGCTGCAGTAATTAATCGTGATCGTTCTTCCAGAGAAGGAAGATTGTTTTCCATTACTGCAAATCTAAGGTATTAACACTTGTATACAAGCAGGTTGAGGTAGTTAACATTGAAGGTGGTGGCCGGTCTCACACCCTTGGGCAGGCAGTAGACGTTACTGATGTGTATTCTCTCCCCCACCTGGCTTAAACTAATTACCTATGTTCTATGTCTCTTGTGCTGGTATCCTTTTGGCCTCTGGCAGTATCTGTGTATGCTTCGCTATATGTTTGCATGTCATGGCTCAGTGGCCATCTTGTGTGCTAAGTGTCCAACTTATAGCTCATGGCCATCTTGTGTCCGTGTGCCCTGTGTCAGCATGACTGTGTCAACTCCCACTTCACTCACGCCTTTGTGGTCAAGGAGGCGACTTTGGAGATCTCCCGCAGACCACCAGCTCACATACAGAGGTAGGCCGTTTCTAAGGTCTCCCCATGCCGAAGGATGTCAAGGAGTGTGAGTTTTGTTGGGGACTCTTCTATGGTGACTCTCACTCCTGGCACAGCCTGTGTCAGTCGCACCTTACAGCAAAACTTTAAACACCTGAGGCCCAGGCAGAATACCAGTATGAGTGAAATAAGGAGAACAATCCTGTGTGCCCTGGGATTTGCCTATCAGCCATTCTAGACAGCTATCTGCTCCTGTGGCTCCTTATCTGAAGTCATCTAGCTGGTCCCAAATGTTTTTGATCACCTGTATAATATTGTAAGAATCATCAATGACATGGGCTATACACTTGTCACCAATGATTGTACATACTCCCCCTTGCTAGGCAAACTAATCATCCACCACATAACATGTCTGCTGTATGTAAAGTCTGAGTTTAGCCAATTCACTATTGATTGCTTCGAGAGCCTTTGATGTATTGTTCCCTAAGATTGTCAATTCACACACAATGTAGTTTCAGCTTTTAGCGCTGAGGACCCCTGCTGCCCCATACCCCACCACTCCAAGACAAAGATCCCCATACCCCAATGATGATCCCAGCGTGTTGAGGATTTGCCGATCACCACAGAATCCTTGGCTGATGGAGGTGGTAAAAACAATGACTGCAGATGCTGGAAACCAGATTCTGGATTAGTGGTGCTGGAAGAGCATCCAAAGTGCAGCAAAATCGACGTTTCGGGCAAAAGCCCTTCATCAGGAATAATGGCAGTGAGCCTGAAGCGTGGAGAGATAAGCTAGAGGAGGGTGGGGTAGTAGAGAGAGGAGGAAAACTTCTTCAAGGCAGGCATCCTTGCAAGAGGTCACAATCCTTCTCCGAACATGTCCTATTGTTCCTGCTGCGAAAAGATTTGGGAGGTTTGGTGTGCCAGTAACACAAATCCCCTTAAGTGAACAAATGACTTCCTTCGCTATCCAATAACATACAGTGTTCTGTTCCTGGACCTGTTTGTCTACCCATGTCACCTCTGACTCCCCATTTATTCCCCCCAGCTGGTAGGTATCAAACGGCTATATCTATGTGGCAGAGCTTATGTGAATGCCATTGCACTGTCCCCATAAAAACTATCTTCCCGCGGTCACATTCAAGCACGCCTGCTCACTGCAGGTGCAGGTAAGTTGTCCCTGGGTGATTGTACGCATGACCTGTTTCTAGGTACCAGGGCATTAACACATCCCCATCCCTGCCCCGTGAAACAGAGTGGGTAATCAGCGATGTTTAAATAGGTCCTTCCCTCCTTCTGTTAGGGTGCCTCACACCATGGGCCGGTGAGCTTGGCCAATTCCACACACCACACACCTACCCTGGAGTCCCCTTTTCTTAGCTGTCCCTTACATGGCGTGCCCGAGGTATTTATTGTGTAAAAGTCACGAGGGGTCCGCACAGAGATGGCTACAAATAGGGATTTGACTGATCGCACCAGTGGGTAACAGACCATTTGGTTCCCATGTAAGTTTAGGTGGGTCTTGTAAAAGAGGTTATCGTTAAATTCCTACAGACTTCCAGCTATCGCAACATTTAGAAACAGTAATTTATACTCGAGTATGTTCATAGAACATAGAACATAGAAAAATACAGCGCAGTACAGGCCCTTCGGCCCTCGATGTTGCGCCAACCGAAGCCTACCTAACCTACACTAGCCCAATAACCTCCATATGCTTATCCAATGCCCGCTTGAATGACCATAAAGAGGGAGAGTCCACCACTGCTACTGGCAGGGCATTCCATGAACTCACAACCCGCTGAGTAAAGAATCTACCCCTAACATCTGTCCTATACCAACCCCTCCTTAATTTTTGATGTGTCCCCTAGTAACAGCTGACTCCATATGCAGAAAAAGGTTCTCACTGTCAACCCTATCTAAACCCCTAATCATCTTGAACACCTCTATCAAATCTCCCCTAAACCTTCTTTTCTCCAATGAGAACAGCCCCAAGTGCCTCAGCCTTTCCTCATACGATCTTCCTACCATGCCAGGCAACATCCTGGTAAACCTCCTCTGCACCCGTTCCAATGCCTCCACATCCTTCCTATAGTATGGCGACCAAAACTGCACACAATACTCCAGATGAGGCCGCACCAGAGTCTTATACAACTGCAACATGACCTCAGGACTCCGGAACTCAATTCCTCTACCAATAAAGCCCAGTACACCATAGGCCTTCCTCACAGCACTATTTACCTGGGCGGCAACTTTCAGAGATCTGTGTACATGGACACCAAGATCCCTCTGCTCATCCACACTACCAAGTATCCTACCATTAGCCCAGTAATCCATCTTCTTGTTACTCCTACCAAAGTGAATGACTTCACACTTAGCTACATTGAATTCCATTTGCCACCTTTCTGCCCAGCTCTGCAACTTATCTATATCCCGCTGTAACCTGCCACATCCTTCTTCGCTATCCACCACTCCACCGACTTTCGTATCATCCGCAAACTTGCTCACCCAGCCTTCAAGCCCCTCCTCCAGGTCATTTATAAAAATGACAAACAGCAATGGTCCCAAAACAGATCCTTGTGGAACACCGCTAGTAACTGCACTCCAAGATGAACCTATACGATCAACTACTATCCTCTGTCTCCTTCCAGCCAGCCAATTCCTAATCCAAACCTCTAATGCACCCTCAATGCTATACCTCCGTAATTTTTGCAGTAGCCTACCATGGGGTACCTTATCGAACGCCTTGCTAAAATCCATATACACCACATCTACTGCTTTACCCTCGTCCACTTCCTTGGTCACCTTCTCAAAGAACTCAATAAGGTATGTGAGGCATGACCTGCCCTTCACAAAACTATGCTGACTATCCTTGATCACATTATTCTTGTCCAGATGTTCATAAATCCTATCCCTTACAATTCTCTCTAAGACTTTGCCCACAACAGAAGTGAGACTCACCGGTCTATAGTTACTAGGGCTGTCTCTATTCCCCTTCTTGAACAAGGGGACCACATTCGCTATCCTCCAGTCTTCTGGCACTATTCCTGTCGACAACGACGACATGAAAATCAAGGCCAATGGCTCTGCTATCTCCTCCCTAGCTTCCCAGAGGATCTTAGGATAAATGCCATCAGGCCCAGGGACTTATCTATTTTCACCCTTTCCAGTATTCCCCAGACCTTTTCCCTACATACCTCAAAGCCATCCATTCTAATCACTTGTGACTCAATATTCACATCAGCAACAATGTCCTGTTCCTGAGTGAATACTGACGAAAAGTATTGATTTAGTGTCTCTCCAATCTCCTCCGCCTCCATGCACAACTTCCCACTACTATCCTTGACTGGACCGATACCTATGATTAATGTTAACTGAGATTCATGGTCAATGTCCCTTTTTTTAAACAATGGTACCCAGAGGTTGGCAACTGTAGGTAATTTCTGTGTCTTGTCAGCAGTTTCATCGGTGTCTCTGGGTGGTTTGCTTGGTCTTGGTGCTCTCCCCTTGGTCACTGTTCAACTCCCCCTCCCACTCAGCCAAGGACATGGAGGCCCTGGGCCTCCTTCACTGCCGCTCCCTCACCACCCGATGCCTGGAGGAAGAATGCCTCATCTTCCGCCTCGGAACACTTCAACGCCAGGGCATCAATGTGGACTTCACCAATTTCCTCATTTCCCCTTCACCCACCCCACCCCAATTCCAAACTCCCAGCTCAGCACTGTCCCCATGAGTTGTCCTACCTGCCTATCTTCCTTTTCACCTATCCACTCCACCCTCCTCTTTGACCTATCACCTTCATCCCCACTCCCACTCACCTATTGTACTCTATGCTACTTTCTCCCCACCCCCAACCCCCTCTCATTTATCTCTCCACCCTTCATGCTCTCTGCCTGTATTCCTGATGAAGGGCTTTTGCCCGAAATGTCGATTTTCCTGCTCCTCGGATGCTGCCTGAACTCTGTGCTTTTCCAGCACCACTAATCCAGAATCTAGTTTCCGGCACCTGTCGTCATTGTTTTTATCTACTTGCAGGTCCTGTATGTGACTGGAGGATGGTCAATCATATTCATTTGTTCATAGGAGTCCTTATATGGTTTGGAGTTGGGTCCAGTGCTTCCTGGTGTTTAAGATTTCCACTAGGGTTGTGTTTGGTGTAGAGGATGACATTCCCTGCCATTACATGGGTTTGCTGACCCTCACAGCCCAAGCAGCACGGTCTAAGGCTGCTATGCATCTGGGCAGCCCAGTGACTACTGGCCCTTCGCTGGTACAGTAATACCCTACGGGTCTTCTCCTGCCTCCATGGTCCTCTGTGACCACTGCACAGTAAAATCCTCCCTCATTATTACAATGTATGTGGAAGTCTTTATTGGGATCTGGAAGCTCTAGCCCAGGGGCCGATATTAACCGAGTTTTTAGCGCTCTGTAAGCCTCTTCCTACTCTGGTGACAGGTTCCAAGGCGGGCTTGCCCTCTTTGACTAGCTTTTAAATCGGTTCAGTCAATTTTGTGAGCTCTGACTATAGTTAAATAGCCCCTAGACCTTCTGACTGCCCTTACAGTGGCATTCGCTGAATTGGTGTCTTTCGGTCGCTTAGCATTTCCTTGAGTCCCTGAGATGTAAGGTATCCCAGCTATAGGGCTTGTGCTTGTCCAATTTATGCTTTTGCGGGCTGACCTTTAACCCTGCAGCTGCCAGCTCATGCAACACGAGGTGTAAAGCTTCCTGGTGTCCAGATTCAGACTCCGAAACAATCAGGATATTGCCCACGTTGTAGGGCAGTGCTCCTTTCAGGTAAATCTATTTTGTTAAGGATGTCGCTCATCACTCAGTGAAAAATCGTGGGGCTGTTGTGGAACCCCTGTGGCAGGCGAGTCCGCGTGTACTGCCTGTCCCTTACTGTGAAGGTGAATTTATTCTGGGATCTAGGGTGTACTGGGATGGTAAAAGGTGAATCCTTTGTCTAATACTGTGAAAAATTTGTGCTCGGATGCCAATCCGTTTGGAATTGTGGAGGGGTCTGTTACAATGGGATGCAATTTGGGGGTGACCTTGTTTAGTCCCGTATAGTCAATGATGAGTCTGTAGCTCCCATCAGGCTTTACTACTGACCATGTTTGGGAATTGGTTGTACTTGTGGTTTCTCTCAGGATTCCCTGTTTCACTAGTCCTTTAACTTCGCAACTGCTTTCTCTGCTTCAGGCTTGATTGGGTACTGCCAGTGGGGCTTATGCTCCCATCCGGGCACCATTATAAAAGTCTATCTCGACTAAACCTGCGTCTAACTTTATCTCTGCCTATGCCTTGGGGATGGGGGTGCAGATGGCTCTGAATCCCCCCTTTTCAAGGTTCCAGTCCCTACTGTAGCTACTTTAATAGTCCCGAGATGACTTTTGAGTTTCCCAGTCTCGGTCTTTCAACCGTCCTGCTTTGGACAGATCAATCTTCCTCTTGCACAGTCAATTAAGACTTTGTATTCCTTCATGAGACTGTTACCCATTATGATGCCTTCATTATTTTGGCACGCACAAACTCTCATAGGGATTATATATGTTATTGATGTCCATGAGGGTATCCTCACTTAAGTAAGCAGGTGTCTTATCCTGTCATACCCCAGTAAGGTGGATCATTTTATTTGTGTGGGATGAGGGTACGTTGGTGATATAGATACGGCCGCTCCTGTGTCTACAATGTCTCACACTTTCTACCTTCAACTCGGGCACATAAAATCTCCCCTCTCCCTTACCCTTACGAATGGGGGTAGCTGGTTGTCAGCACTGCGGACTTCGGGAGTCCCATGGTGTTCAGGATGTTGTTTGGGGGCCCCCCATGCTTTTCCCAGCACATTGCCTCTGCATGACCTGCTCGATTGCAGTGGCTGCAGTACTTAATGCTGTTCCTTGTCCTATTCCTTGTCTGTGGGGGGCCCTACAGCCTCTGGCAAAGTGTCCATATCGGTCACAGGATAGTTTGGTTCTGCCTTCGCCTTCGTTCTGGTAGGCTGTTCTGTCAGGTTTTCTTTTTATTGCAGGAGCTTCTGCCTCCTGCACCTCACTAACCCACTCTACCAGGTTATCATAAGTTTGGCACGTTATCACTCCCATTTTCAGGATGGATTGATGGGCACTAGAGAGCCCATTTCTGGATTAGTGGTGCTGGCAGAGCACAGCAGTTCAGGCAGCATCCAAAGTGCAGCGAAATCGACGTTTCGGGCAAAAGCCCTTCATCAGGAATAAAAAATGGCTGATGAAGGGCTTTTGCCCAAAACGTCGTTTTGGTTCACTTTGGGTGCTGCCTGAACTGCTGCGCTTTTCCAGCAACACATTTTCAGCCCGTCTCTAAAAGCCTGAATGAATGCCCGGTCCCCATGAAATAATCGCTCCCCATACTCAGAGGCTCCATCTCCGTTCAGCTGTTTAGTGGTCGTGATTTTGCTCCATTTTGAGGGAGCATTTCCTAATACCTGCCGGATCTCTTCTTTAAAATGGGCAAAGGGGGCCTGCTGGGCATCTAATTCAGCTGTAAGGACAACGGCATGTGTCCATCGATCCCCCTATAGTCTCTGGCTGCTGTGGCTTCGCCCGCCATCTACCTGTCTCCATTTATCCGCTGGGCAGCTGGTGTATATCCCTCCAGTGCAGTTAGTACGCTACCCATGTACTGTCAAGCTCATGTTTGCATTTTGGAGCTGTAATTTGCCCAGGGAGGCCATGATCTGTTGCCTTTCTCCCAGGGTAAAGGGTTCCTAGTTTGCTTTTGGCTGCAACTCTGTCCCCCCCACTAGTGACTGGCGCTAGATTATATTCTTGCACTTCCTGCTCAGCAGTTGGTCCCTGCTGCACAGTTTCGTAGGAGGGGAGAGAATCAGTCTCCCTTTCCTCCTGTACTTTTTCCAATCTTTGCTCTAGCTCCTTTATCTTATCCTCCAGGTCCTCAATTTATTCTTGGTCTTTTCTCCACCTGCTAGTAGAGGCACCTACTTGTTCAATTCAGCCTGCTAATTGGTACACTAATATTACCCCTATCTTTTTAGTTTTATTTTGTCTTTCTTTGTCAATCCAATTCCGCTGCTGTACTCCTGTCTGGCATGGGTTCCTATCATCTTTCTTCATCTGTTCTATCAGCACTAGTCTGTCTGTTCTATATTTTTCAAAAGGGAACCTGCAATATCCCCTTTAAAAGCCTGATCTGCCATCTCACAGATTGTGTACCCCTGGATACCACTAACAGTAAGATGTCCTTAACCATAGAGTCATAGAGTCATTGAGATGGACAGCATGGAAACAGACCCTTCGGTCCAACCTATCCATGCTGACCAGATATCCCAACCCAATCTAGTCCCACCTGCCAGCATCCGGCCCATATCCTCTAAACCCTTCCTATTCATATACCCATCTAAATGCCTCTTAAATGTTGCAATTGTACCAGCCTCCACCACTTCCTCTGGCAGCTCATTCCAACAGTGGTCTAACCAATGTCCTGTACAGCCACAACATGATCTCCCAACTCCTGTACTCAATACTCCGACGAATAAAGGAAAGCATACCAAACGCTTCCTTCACTATCCTATCTACCTGCGACTCCACTTTCAAGGAGCTATGAACCTGCATTCCAAGGTCTCTTTGTTCAGCAACACTCCCCAGGACCTTATCATTAAGTGTGTAAGTCCTGCTAAGATTTGCTTTCCCAAAATTCAGCACCTCGCATTTATCTGAATTAAACCACATTTGCCACTTCTCAGCCCATTGGCCCATCTGATCCAGATCCTGTTGTAACCTGCAGTAAGCTTCTTCTCTGGCCACAACACTCCAGTTTTGGTGTCATCTGCAAACTTACTAACTGTACCTCTTATACTCGCATCCAAAGCATTTATGTAAATGACAAAAAGTAGTGGAACCAACACCGATCCTTGTGACACTCGGTCACACTGAGGTCACAGGCCTCCAGTCTGAAAAAACAACCCTCCACAGTGGAACTTCTCTACCCCCCAGCCACAAATACTGTGCCAGCACTATCGGTATGGCCGTAGCAGCCTCCTAGCAAGGTGTACTCTCTACTGGTGGGACTTCTCTACCCTCCTGCCCACCACTACTAATACCTACCTACCGGTTGTCTGGGAATGTTGGTTCAATAGGGTGTGCACTCTACCGGGACTCCTCTACTCTCCTGGCCACCTGAATATGTCCAACACCACCCAATAGGCCTAGAAACCTACCTCTAGCTCAGTGTGCTCTCTTTCCCGGGGGGGGGGGGAACATTTCACACTCCCAGCCACCGCCACTATTCAAGCTCTGTCGGTCTACTACGGACTGACAAGGTATCACGGTTAATCCCATTGTCCATGTTTCCCACCTCAGTAATGTGCTGCTCCACCGGAGTTTGGCTCTGGTCAAAGTGATCAACTCTTTTTCCTCACCACTTCAGTTTAAAACACAATAACAGGCAGCACCCAATTTTCGACCAGGCTCTAACTGGACTCTGTGTTGTTTGCCCCTACAGAATCAAATGTTACCTGACTTTGTTACTTGTGCTTCACAACTCCTTAGTGCCCTTGGTACCTCAATTCCCACTTCAAATCCCAACCATCCCATGGGGGTAGCGGTGGGGTACCCCTATTAACAACCAGTTTAGGGCAGGGATTTTGAGGTAGGCACTACTTTGTCCTCTGGTCATTTCAGCACAAGCAGCTTGTTATCACACCAGTTACTACACTTTCCCATTACACTCAATAGGCATGCAGTAATACTCAACCCAGTACTTCGGCGGGCAGTAGACATTACTGATGTGTATTCTCTCCCACCCATCTTAAACTAATTACCTCTGTTCTGTGTCTATTGTGCTAGTATCCTGTTGGTCTCAGGCAGTATCTGCGCATGCTTCGTTATATTTTTCCATGTAATGACTCAGCGGCCATCTTATGTGCTCAGTGTCCAACTTATGGCTCATGGCCATCTTGTGTCTCCCTGTCCTGTGTCAGCATACCCCATGTCAGCTCCCACTTTAATGTGAAAGGAGAGCTTTATTGGTGTGAAAGTACAGTGTTACTGTTGTGAAAGGGCAGCATTATTGGTGAGAAAGGATAGTGTTATTGCTGTGAGAGTGCAGCATTGTTGTCAAGAAATGGCATCGTTATTTGTGGGAAAGCACAGTGTAATTGGTGTACAAGGGCATGTTATTGGTGTTGGTGTGTGAGGACAGTGTTCTCAATGTGTGAGGACAGTGTTATTGGTGTGAGAGGTCAATGTTATCGGTGAGTGAGGACAGTGTTATTGGTGTGAGAGGTCAGTGTTATGGGTATGAAAGGACAATGTTATTGGTGTGAAAGGACAGTGTCATTGACATGAAAAGGCAATGTTATTGGTGTGAAAGGGCAGTGTTATTGGACAGTGAAAGGGCAGTGTTATTGGTATGAAAGGACAATGATATTGTGTGTAAGGGCAATGATATTGGTGCATAAGGACAGTGTTATTGGTGTGAAAGGGCAGTGTTATTGGTGTGTAAGGGCAGTGTTATTGAAGTGAAAGGATAGTGTCATTGACGTGAAAGGACAGTAGTACTGGTGTAAAAAGGATGTGTTATTGGTGTGAACGGGCAGGTATTTTGGCGTGAAAGGACAGTGTTTTTGGTGTATAAGAATAGTATTATTGGTGTTCGGGGGCAGAAGTATTGATGAATGGCAGTGTTATTGGCATGAAAGGGCAGTGTTTTAGTTGGTGTGTGAGGACAGTGCTGTTGGTGTGTGAGGACAGTGTTGGTGTGTGAGGACAGTGCTGTTGGTGTGTGAGGACAGTGCTGTTTGTGTGTGAGGACAGTGTTATTGGTGTGTGAGGACAGTGTTATTGGTGTGTGAGGACAGTGTCATTGGTGCGTGAGGACAGTGTTATTGGTGTGTGAGGATAGTGTTGTTGGTGTGTGAGGACAGTAGTGTTGGTGTGAAAGTGCAGTGGTATTGTTGTTGGTGTGTGAGAACAGTGTTATTGGTGTGTGAGGACGGTGTTATTGGTGTGTGAGGATAGTGTTGGTGTGTGAGGACAGTGTTATCGGTGTGTGAGGACAGTTCTGTTGGTGTGTGAGGACAGTGTTGTTGGTGTGTGAGGACAGTAGTGTTGGTGTGAAAGGGCAGTGGTATTTGTGTTGGTGTGTGAGGACAGTGTTATTGGTGTGTAAGCATAGTGTTTTTGGTAAGTAATGGCAGGTTTTTTTCTGTTCTTAATGGGCAGTGTTATTGGTTTACAATGCAAGTGTTATTCATGAAAGGATAGTGTTTTTGATGTTAAAGAGCAGAGTTTTTTTTGTGCTGAAGTATAGTGCCAATTATGCATGGGGCAGCATTATTGTTCTTGAAGCAAAGTGTTTTTGATGTTAAAACGCAGCATTACTGCCGGCAAAGGACAGTGTTATTGATCAAAAAGGGCAGTGTTATTGGTGTATAAGTTCAGTGTTATTGGTGTATAAGTTCAGTGTTATTGGTAGGTAAGAAGAGTATTATTGGTGTTCAGGGAGCACCATTATTGAGAAAGGACAATGTCATTGATATGAAAGGGCAGTGTTATTATTATTGGTGTGTAAGGGCAGTGAAATTGTGTGCAAGGGCAGTGTTATTGACATGAAAGGGCAGTGTTATTGGCGTGAAAGGACAGTGTTTTTGGTGTATAAGAATAGTATTATTAGTGTTCGGGGGCAGAAGTATTGATGAATGGCAGTGTTATTGGCATGAAAGGGCAGTGTTTTAGTTGGTAAGTGAGGACAGTGTTGTTGGTGTGTGAGGACAGTGCTATTGGTGTGTGAGGACAGTGCTATTGGTGTGTGAGGACAGTGTTGTTGGTGAGTGAGGACAGTGTTATTGGTGTGTGAGGACAGTGTTGTTTGTGTGTGAGGACAGTGTTATTGGTGTTTGAGGACAGTGCTGTTGGTGTGTGAGGACAGTGTTATTGGTGTGTGAGGACAGTGTTATTGGTGTGTGAGGACGGTGTTATTGTTGTGTGAGGACAGTGTTGTTTGTGTGTGAGGACAGTGTTATTGGTGTTTGAGGACAGTGGTGTTGGTGTGTGAGGACAGTGTGATCGGTGCGTGAGGACAGTGTTATTGGTGTGTGAGGACGGTGTTATTGGTGTGTGAGGATAATGTTGTTGGTGTGTGAGGACAGTGTTATCGGTGTGTGAGGACAGTAGTGTTGGTGTGAGGACAGTGTTGTTGGTGTGTGAGGACAGTGTTGTTGGTGTGTGAGGACAGTAGTGTTGGTGTGAAAGGACAGTGTTGTTGGTGTCTGAGGACAGTGGTGCTGTTGCTGGTGTGAAAGGACAGTGTTGTTGGTGTGAAAGTGCAGTGGTATTTGTGTTGGTGTGTGAGGACAGTGTTATTGGTGTGTAAGCATAGTGTTTTTGGTGAGTAATGGCAGGTTTTTTTCTGTTCTTAATGGGCAGTGTTATTGGTTTTCAATGCAAGTGTTATTCATGAAAGGATAGTGTTTTTGATGTTAAAGGGCAGAGTTTTTTTTGTGCTGAAGTATAGTGCCAATTATGCATGGGGCAGCATTATTGTTCTTGAAGCAAAGTGTTTTTGATGTTAAAACGCAGCATTACTGCCGGCAAAGGACAGTGTTATTGATCAAAAAGGGCAGTGTTATTGGTGCATACGTTTAGTGTTATTGGTAGGCAAGAAGAGTATTATTGGTGTTCAGGGAGCACCATTATTGAGAAAGGACAATGTCATTGACATGAAAGGGCAGTGTTATTGTTATTGGTGTGTGAGGACAGTGTTATTGGTGTGTGAGGACAGTGTTGTTGGTGTATTAGGACTGTTGTTGGCGTGTGAAGACAGTGTTGTTGGTGTGTGAGGACAATGTTGTTGGTGTGTGAGGACAATGTTGTTGGTGTGTGAGGACAATGTTGTTGGTGTGCGAGGACAGTATTGTTGATATGTGAGGACTGTGGTGATGGTGTGTAAGGACAGTGTTGATGGTGTATGAGGACAGTGTTGTTGTTTTGTGAGGACAGAGTTATTGGTGTATGAGGACAGTGTTATTCGTGTGTGAGGACAGTATTATTCGTGTGTGAGGACAGTATTATTCGTGTGTGAGGACAGTGTTTTTGGTGTGTGAGGACAGTGTTATTGCTGGTATGTGAGGACTGAGTTTTTGGTGTGCAAGGACAGTGTTGTTGGTGTGTGAGGACAGTTTTGTTCTTAATGGGCAGTGTTATTGATATTAAATGAAAGTGTTTTACATTACTGGATAGCGTTTTTGATTTTAAAGAGCAGAGTTTTTGGTGCTCAAGAAGTGCTACTGATGCACAGATCAGCATTGTTGATTCTAAAGGGCAGTGTTTTTGATGTTAAAAGGCAGCTTTATTGATGGGAAAGGGTCGTGTTATTGATCAAAAAGGGCAGCATTATTGATGATAGAGGGCATGGTTATTGGTGTTCAACAACAGTGTTATTCATGTTAAAGTGTAGCATTATTGGTGTAAATAGGTAGCATAATTAGTGTATCAGGGCAGTGTAATTGGTGTGAACGGACAGTGTTAGAGATGATAAAGTGCAATGTTATTGATGATTTAGGGTAGCAGTATTCATGTTAATTGGCAACATTGTTAATGTGTTATTATTGATGATAAAGGACAGTGTTATTGCTGTTTATCAACAATGCTGTTCGTGTCAAAGGGCAGTGTTTATGTTGTTATATGGTTGCATTATTGGTATTACGGGGCAGCATTATTGGTATTCTAAGACAGTGTTATTGGTTAAAGATACAGTACTTGTTGCTCAAGGGCTGTGTTATTGATATTGAAGGGTAGTGTCATTCTGCTGAAGGGCAGTGTTATTGATGATATAGGGTGGCATTTTAAACATTAAATGAAAGCATTATTCCAGTCTATTGGCAGTGTTATTGGTGTGAAAGGGCAGTGTTATTGATGATATAGAGCAGCATTTTAAACATTAAATGGCAGTGTTATTGGTATTAAAAAGGAAATAGTATTGTTGTTATTGGTGTTGATCAAAAGCAGCGATATTGATGAAAATGGGCAGTGTTATTGTTTTTATACAGCTGGCTAAATAGTGTTTGAGGTCAACATTATTAATGTTTAGGGGCAATGGTATTGATGAAATGGACAACATTATTAATGTCAATGTGCATTATTGTTATATAAGGCAGTATTATTACTGTGCAAGGGCAGTATTATTGGTGTAAATGGGCAGTGTTATTAGTGTGTAGGACTAGTGTCAAAGGGCAATATTATTAGTATGTCAAGCTAGCATTACTGGTGTGAAGCTGTAGCATTGTTGGTGTTAAAAAGCAGTATTTTAGTTGAAATAGGGCAGCATTATTAGGGCAGTGTGAGTGATTTTAGAAGGCAGGGTCAAAGGGTAGTGTCGCTGGTTTAAAGGGTCTTTTTTTTCAGTTTTTCTCTAAATTTATTTGACAGTTTATATGAATCATCAGGTGTATTACTTTTCTGAATAATGGTTAAAGGCAACCATTCAACTGTTGCCATTTTGTTCCTGTACTGAGGAAGCTGGCCTGTTTTTGAGCAATAAGGCAGTTGGTGTCAAAGGGCAGTATTATTGGTGTGTAAGGACAGTGTCATTGGTGTAAAAGGATAGTATTACTGGTGTTCGGGAACAGCATTGTTAATAAAGGGCAGTGTTATTGGCATGAAAGGGCAGAGTTATTGGTGTTCAAGTGCAGTGTTATTGCTGTTAGAGGGCAGGGTTATTAGTATCAAAGGGTGGGATTATGGGTTTTAGAGAGCAATGCTTTTAAAGGGCAGCATTATTGATGTCAAAGGACAATGTTATTAATATTGATGGTCATGGACCATGGACCCCAAGATCCCTCTGTTCCTCCACACTGCCAAGAATCCTGCCTTTAACCCTGTATTTTGTATTCAAGTTCAAACATCCAAAGTGAATGACTTCGCTGTTTTCCAGGTTGAACTCCATCTACCCAATTCTGCATCCTGTCAATGTCTCATTGCCACTTACAACGGCTCTCCACACTGTCCACAACTCAACGAACCTTGGTGTTAAAAGGCAGCATTATTGATGTTAAAGGGCAGCATCTTTGACGTTAATAGCAGTACTATTTGTGTTAAAGGACAGTGTTGCTGGTGTGAAACAGCTGTGTTTTTGGTGTGAAAGTGCAGTGCTATTGATGTGTAAGAGCAGTGTTCTTGATGTCAATGAGCATTGTTATTGGTTTAAAACCACAGTGTTGTTGCAGTGCAAGTGCAGCAATGTCAGTGCTAAAAGGCAGCATTACTGGTGTTAAAAGCAGAGGTACTGCTGTTAAATAGCAGTTTAAGTCATTGCTAAATTGCTACATTATTAAAACGTGGCTATGTTATTGGCATGAATGCACAGTATTATTGGTGTAAAATGGTTATGTTATTGGTGTGAAAGGCCAGTCTTATTGATGTTAAAGGGCAGTGTTATTGATGTTGAATGGCAGTGTTATTGGTGTGAAAGAGCAATGTATTGATATTAAAGGACAGTATTATTGCTGTTAAAAGGCAGAGTTATTGGTGTTGAAAGGCAGTTTTATTGATGTTGGAGGGCACTGTTCTCTGTTATTGGTGTTAAGGATGGTGTTGGTGTTTAATGAAAGCATTATTGACACTAAATGGTTATGTTTTGGGGGTTTGATTGTAGTGTAATTTATGTCATGTTAATGTGCGTTTTTTAGGGAGAAACACCAATGTTGAATTGGCCTCCACTGGTCATCTGCAGCATCACAGAGGCCAGTCTTCAGCCAACTCAATTCACTCTACATAATATCATGAAACTATTGAAGGCACTGGAGACTACAAAGACCATGGGGCTTGATAATATTCCAGCAAAAGTACTGAAGACTTGTTGCGCTCCCAACCAAATGGTTCCAAAATGCCTGCAACAGTGGGAAAGTTCTTAATACATCCTGTTCACAAAAAAAAATATCTATCCAAAAGGTCAATTCCTGCCCCATCGGTTTGCTCTCGATCACCAGCAAAATGATGGAAGCTGTCATCAACAGTGGCATCAAGCAGTAGTTACCTCTCGCTGATGCCCAGTTTAGATTCAGTTTGGGCCATTCTGCTGACCTCGTTATCCACAGTATAGCACAGCAGATAACCATTTCGCCCATAGAGAACAGGTTCATGGGTAATCCAGTCAATCCCATTTCCCTCACTCTGTACCATCAGTTTATAGTCTGTGAGTATCCATCTAATCTCCATCCAAAATCATTCTTCATTTCCTCTTCTTCACAGAAGCAAGCTCCAGGTCATCACAGCTAACAGTGTAAGTAAGACATTTCCTCAGATCCTCCCTCAGACTCTCACCTAAGCCTTAACTCTGCACCTCTGCATATTCTAATGGGAGCAGCTTTCATTTACTGGTCCCATGTAAACCCTCAGATTTACACATATGCTCTTTCAAATCACCCCTCCTCATCTCTTGCCTCTCAAGGAAGACAATCTCAGCTTCTTAAATCTATCATTGCAGGCAAGATCCCTTATTCCTGCATTCATTCTAGTTCATCTTCTCTGCTCCCTGCCATGAGGATGTGTTACATAAACAAGTTGTATTTGAAACCAGTCGTAGACAAATTAGGGTTATGGCAGACTTGGAAATGGGGAGCAGAGTAAGGCAGGAAAGTAGTTAAGATACTTTCTAATTAAAACACTCAGAGACGTTATGACACACCTCTGGAGTAGGTGGGACTTAGATGAGATTAGATTCCTTACAGTGTGGAAACAGGCCCTTCAGCCCAACAAGTCCACACCCACACTCCAAAGAGCAACCCACCCAGACCCATTCCCCTACACTTAACACTGCGAGCAATTTAACATGGCCAATTCACCTAACCCTCACATCTTTGGACTGTGGGAGGAAACCGGAGCACTCGGAGGAAACACATGCAGACTGCAAATTCTACACAGACAGGTTGCCTGAGGCGGGAATTGAACCTGGGTCCCTGGCGCTGTGAGGCAGCAGTGCTAACCGTGCCGCCCCTTGCCATGTCTTGAACCCACGCCTCCTAGCTCCGAGGTATGAACACTAACACTGTGCCACAGGATGCCTTCACACATGCAGTTAATAATTTGCAGTTGATCTGGATCAATTGTGCAATTATGGAGATGTAATGTGATACATATAAAAGTGCAAAGCTTGTGTTAGCAGGAGCAATAAACAATATAGACACATGATGAAGAGAATAGAATGAGACAGGGAAACTTGGTCACTTGGGATTGTTAGCAGTTCAGCAATTTCACTGGTAATAGAATGTGGAAACAGACAATAACGAGAAGACTCATACCAGGCAGCATTTTGGGTGTCGATGATCAGGTGGTTGTTGTGGCTTCGAACACAGTGGGCAGCCAAATCCTGTGCACACTTCTCATTTCCAGACTTTGAAAGAGAATTATATGCACTGCAAAGAATAGCCCAGTGCCCCAAAAGAGTGCAACTAGAAGGGAAGAGAACAGAAACTAAAATAAAACAAAGAACTGCAGATACTGGATATCTGAAACAAAAAACAGATATTGCTGGAGAAACTCAACAGATCTTGCAGCATCTGTGGACAGAGAAACAGAGTTAATGTTTCGGGTCCAGTGACCTTCTTAAGAACAGATAGCATTTGATCACAACTAATAGGGAGAAGTGGTATTCATCTACCTCACTCCCTCCCCCCACACCTGTTACCAAGATGGGTGGCATGGTGGCACAGTGGTTAGCACTGCTGCCTCACAGCGCCAGAGACCCGGGTTCAATTCCTGCCTCAGGCAACTGTCCATGCGGAGTTTGCACATTCTCCCCGTGTCTGCGTAAGTGTGCTCCGGTTTCCTCCCACAGTCCAAAAATGTGCAGGTTAGGTGGATTGGCCATGTTAAATTGCCATAGTGTTAGTGAAGGGGTAAATGTAGGGGAATGGGTCTGGGTGGGTTGCTGTTTGGAGGGTCAATGTGGACTTGTTGGGCTGAAGAGGCTGTTTTCACACTGTAAGTAATCTAATCTAATCATATAAACCACCTTTTGTGAGAAGCTAGCGGTCCTGAAGAAGGTTACCAGATTCAAAACATCAACTCTGTTTTTCTCTCCACAGATGCTGTCAGACCTGCTGAATTTCTCCATCGATTTCTGTTTTAGTTTGAGAGAAACAAATGTTTGGCAAAATGGTAAAGATAAAAAAAGTGGTTTGCAAAGTATGAAATTCTGTCATTGTGATATCTGCATGTTGGCCAGGTGGAAAGCAGTACAGTGAGGTCTGGCAATTGATTGCAATGCTGTTTCAGAGGAATCCCCAGTACCAAGGTGCAGCAAACTGCCCCACCAGCCAATCAGATTGAAGAATTCTCACAGACAAACTTGCAGGATATGAAAAGCACTCACAAGCAAATCTTTAAAAAGATTTACAGAGAGTGAATTAAAAATATGGATGGCACGTGGGGTTAATGTAGAAGTTGAAATAGAGTAAGTGGTTATCAAAAATAAAAGTATTTTTAATGATTTCTTTGGAACTATAGAATAGTTGTAGTTTGGAAGGAGTTATTCAGCCCATCATGTGCTGGTTGGCTCTCTGGCAGCAAGTCAATAAGTCACCACTCCTCGACCTTTTCACTGTAACTCTGTCATTATAAGACCATCGGAGCAAAAATTAGGCCATTCAGCCCATCAAGTCTATTCCACCATTCGAAGAAAGGCTGATAGGAGTTTCAACTCCATTTTCCTGCTTTCTCCCGGTAATCTTTGATTCCCCTTGGCAATCAAGAACTTAACTATCTCTGTCGTATGTGTACTGAATGACCTGGCCTCCACAGTCATCTATAGTTCTTTCCAACTGTTTGTACAATTCTTCTTTTGAGAGAGTAGGGTGAAGGAACCTTGGATGACAAGAGATTTCGAATATCTAGTCAAGAGGACGAAGGAAGCAAGGATCAGACAAGGCTCGAAAGAGTTACAAGGTAGCCAGGAAGGAACTGATGAATGGATGTAGGAGAGCTAGAAGAGGACATGAAAAAGCCTTGGTGGGTAGGATTAAGGAAAAACCCTAAGGCATTCTACACTTATGTGAGGAACAAGAGGATGGCCAGAGTGGATAGTGCAGGGAATTTGTGCCTGGAGTCAGAAGAGGTAGGGGAGGTCTTTAATGAATACTTTGCTTCAGTATTTACTAGTGAGCGGGAACTTGTCGTTTGTGAGAACAGCTGAAACAGGTTGATGTTAAGAAGGAGGATGGGCTAGAAATTTTGAAAAACATAAGGATAGATAAGTCTCCTGGACAAAACGGAATACACCCAAGTTACTACAGGAAGTGAGGGAAGAGATTGCTGCATCTTTGCGATGATTTTTACGTCCTCCCTGTCCATTGGAGTAGTACCAGATAATTGTAAGGTGGTAAATGTACTTGTTCAAGAAAGGGAATAGGGATAGCCCTGGGAATTACAGACTAGTCAGTCTTACATCGGTGGTGGGCAAATCATTGGAGAAGATACTGAGAGAGGATTTATGATTATTTGGAAAAGCATAGTTTGATTGGAGATAGTAAGCATGCTTTGTGAGGGGCAGATCATGCCTCATAAACCTTACTGAATTCTTTGAGGATGTGACAAAACACATTGATGAATGAAGAGCAGTGGATGCGCTGTATGTGGATTCTAGCAAGACATTTGATAAGGTTCCTCATGGTCGGCTCATTCAGAAAGTAAGGAGGCATTGGATACAAGGAAATCTAGCCTTCCTTGGTTGGCTGATGGTAGTAGATGGAAAGTTTTCAGCCTGGAGCTCAGTGACTAGTGGTGTTTTGCAGGGATCTATTATGGGACATCCGCTCTTTGTGATCTTTATAAATGACTTGGATGGGGAAGTAGAAGGGTGAGTTAGTAAGTTTACCAATGACACGAAGGTTAGTGGAGTTGTAGATAGTGTGGCGGGCTGTTGCAGGTTGCAACAGGACATTGACAGGATGCAGAACTAGGCTGAGAAATGGCAGATGGAGTTCAACCTGGAAAAATGTGAAATGATTCATTTTGGAAGGTCAAATTTGAATGCAGATTACAAGGTTGAAAGCAGGATTCTTGGCAGTGTGGAAGAACAGAGGGATCTTGGGATTCATGTCCATAGATCCTCAAAATTGCTACCCAAGTTATCAGGGTTGTTAAGAAGGCGTATGGTACGTTGGCTCTCATTAGCAGAGGGATTGAGTTTAAGAGTGGTGAGGTTATGCTGCAGCTCTATAAAGCCCTGGTTAAACCACACTTGGAATATTGTGTTCAATTCTGGTCACCTCATTATATGAAGGATACGGAAGCTTTAGAGAGGGTGCACAGGAAATTTACCAGGATACTGCCTGGACTGAAGGGCAATGTCTTATGAAGAAAGGTTGAGGGAGCTAAGACTTTTCTCACTGAGCAAAGAAGGATGAAAGGTGACTTGATAGAAATGTACAAGATGTTAAGAGGCATAGATAGAGTGGATAGCCAGAGACTTTTTTTCATGGCAGAAATGGCTACCACTAGGGAGCATAATTTTCAAGTGATTGGTGGAAGGTTTAGGGGTGATGTCAGAGGTAGGTTCTTTACACAGAGAGTGGTGAATGCGTGGAATGCACTGCCAGCCGTGGCAGTAGAATTAGATATATTAGGGACATTTATGAGGCTCTTGGATAGGCACATGGTTGATAGTAAAAATTAATTTGATGTTAGAGTAAAGGTCGGCACAACATCGAGGGCTGAAGGTCCTGTACTGTGCTGTGGAAAAAAAACCAAACAAAACAAAAGTAATATCTGTGGCAATTTATACTAATAGAGACTTTTAACAGCAGGCAGAAAACATAAAGTTAGACTTTCAGGGCCAAATAGATTGTTCAGCTGTTGTTATTAATCAGGTCACTTTTGAAAATGCTGTTAATAAGGTTTATTGAATAATGTTTAATGTTTCTCACACCTGTGAGCAGAATGGACAAAGTTCTCACTGATTAAATTATTTCACTGATAGTCCCTTCAGGGACCGAACGGTCCACAGTACAGTATGTTTTGGAGCACTAAAGATTGCAACTTCAGCATTTCTCTGTTTGCCTACATTTGTGTTAAATCCTGAAGCTGCTGTCATATTCACAGAGGTAGTAAAAGGAATTCATACATTTATATATCATTTTTTATGACCATCGGATATCCTGAAAGACTTTACAGACAATGAAGTACTCTTGAATGGTGTTGTAAAGTGTGAAATGCAGTTAACAAATTGCATACAGCAAACACCCGCAAACGCCATGTGATCATGATCAGATAATCTAATTTTGTGAATTCAGTTGAGGGATACATATTGGCTACAGCAGCAAGGAGAACTTCTCTATTCTTATTGAAAATAAGATTATGGGATCTTTCGTATGGCTAGTCTAGTTTCTAGTCCATGGTAACCCCAGGATGTTTGGGCGGCATGGTGGCTCAGTGGTTAGCACTGCTGCCTTACAGTGCCAGGGACCTGGGTCCAATTCCAGCCTTGGGTGACTGTTTATGTGGAGTTTGTGCATTCGCCCCACGTCTGCATAGGTTTCCTCCTACAGTCCAGAGATGTGCAGGTCAGGTGAATTGGCCATGCTAAATTGCCCATCGTGTTAGGTGCATTAGTCAGAATGAAATGGGTTTGGGTGGGTTACTCTTCAAAGGGTCGGTGTGGACTTGTTGTGTCGAAGGGCCTGTTTCCACACTGTTGGGAATCTAATCTAATCCCAATAGTTCGGATTCACTGATGATAATGCCATTGAATGTGAAGGCACTTTATGAAGAGAATCCACTCTCACTCATAAGCCAAAGTTTACTCCATGCATCTTAACATATTTTCCTATCTGTCTTTGAGTCATCTGCAAATTTAGTCACCATGCCTTCAATCCCCCTGTTGAACGCATTTATGTAAATTGTTAAAAGTTGAGAGCTCAGCACAGACCCCTACATGGCTGCACTCATAACAATATGAAAAGACTCATTTATGCATCTACTGACTACCCAATTTCTACCAGAGCTATCCCCTATACCGCAAGCTCCTATTTTGCACAATATCTTTTTCACATCAACCTCATCAAATGCTTTCTGGAAATCCAAGTACAGTATATCAACAGATTAACTAATTGCACAAATTCCAATGAATTGGTTAAACAGGATTTCCCTTTCATGCTGATTTTTTCTGATTACCTTTAACTTTTCCACATGCTCAGTTATAACCTCTTTAATGTTCAATTCAGATAGCTTCCCCATGACAGTTGTCAAGCCTACTGCCTTATACTGTCTTCTTCCTCCGTCTCGTCTTGAATAGAGCAGTTACATTTGCTACTTTCCAATCTAATGGAAATTGTTTAGACCTTCAGAGAGTTTGGAAAACTGACACCAACATCTCTGCTATTTCATTATTCACCTCTTTTAAGGTAATAAGATAGGGTTAATCAGGACCTGGAGATTTGTCAACTCACAGTTCCATCAGTTTGCTCAATACCATTTCCTTACTGATTAAAGTTTCACTGAGTTTCCCTCTTCGTTCAACTTCCTGACTTACAGATATCACTGGAAAAGTTTTTTTTATATCCTCAGTGGAGTCAAAAGCAAACTATTTATTCCTTACATCCACCATTCATTGATTAACAACTATTAACACTCTATTCTCACCTTCTAACATACCAACACTCACTTATTTACTCCTTTCCTTTTTTTAGGTATCTATAGAAACTCTCTGCTAACTGTTTTTACATTTCTAGCCCCTTCTTCTCATGCTCTGATTTATTTGCTCTAATGAACCTTATGGTCATTCTCTGCTGTTCATTTTATTATGACCAGTCATCTTTGCACAATGAAATGCTTTATTTCTTTAAGTTTGATGCTCTCCATCACTTCTTTAGTTAACCGCAGATGGTAGGTTACACTTTTTTCTTTCTCAAAGTTTCCCATCCCAGGTCATTTCAGCTTGCTCAGATTTCATGCATGCATAATTGCTGTTTTTTAGTAAAGTTTAAAATTTTAGTCTTGGATCCCCTCCTCTTTTGCAAGATGTAAAATTCAATTTTGTTATGATCATTGTTATATAAGGATGTCATTACTCTGAGGTCATTAATTAATCCACTCATGTCATATAACACTGAGTCTAGTCTTGCCTGCTCTCTAATTGGTTCCAGAATGTGCTGTTATAAAAAAAACTACCTCAAAATCATGCAACAGATTCTTTATTGAGGCTCCTGTTACCGGTATGATTTGTCCAGTTTAAATGTAGATTTAAATCATACAGAGTCAATGCCATCTCTTTGTTACACTAATGTAATATTTCTTCTTGTATGATTCACCTTACACTTAAGTTAATACAATGGGGCCTATAGACTACCTTAAGTGGTAATGTCTTTCCTTTACCTTATCTCATTTTCATTCAAACTAATTCAACATTCTGATCTCTCAAGCTAATGTCATCTTATACTTGTTAGGAAGGAAGATGTGTTGGACATTTTGAACAACTTGAGGATAGACAAGTCCCCCGGGCCTGACGGGATATATCCTAGGATTATGTGGGAAGCAAGAGAGGAAATTGCAGTACCGTTGGCAATGATCTTTTCGTCTTCACTGTCAACGGGGGTGGTACCAGGGGACTGGAGAGTAGCGAATGTTGTGCCCCTGTTCAAAAAAGGAAATAGGGATAACCCCGGGAATTACAGGCCAGTTAGTCTTACTTCTGTGGTAGGCAAAGTAATGGAAAGGGTACTGAGGGATAGGATTTATGAGTATCTGGAAAGGCACTGCTTGATTAGGGACAGCCAGCACGGATTTGTGAAGGGTAGGTCTTGCCTTACAAGTCTTATTGAATTCTTTGAGGAGGTGACCAAGCATGTGGATGAGGGTAGAGCAGTGGATGTAGTGTACATGGATTTTAGTAAGGCATTCGATAAGGTTCCCCATGGTAGGCTTATGCGGAAAGTCAGGAGGCATGGGATAGAGGGAAATTTGGCCAATTGGATAGAAAACTGGCTAACCGGTCAAAGTCAGAGAGTGGTGGTAGATGGTAAATATTCAGCCTGGAGCTGTTACAAGTGGAGTTCAGCAGGGATCAGTTCTGGGTCCTCTGCTGTTTGTAATTTTTATTAATGACTTGGATGAGGGAGTCGAAGGATGGGTCAGTAAATTTGCAGATGATACGAAGATTGGTGGAGTTGTGGACAATGAGAAGGGCTGTTGTCGGCTGCAAAGGGACTTAGATATGATGCAGAGCTGGGCTGAGGAGTGGCAGATGGAGTTCAACCCTGCCAAGTGTGAGGTTGTCCATTTTGGAAGAACAAATAAGAATGCGAAATACAGGGTTAACGGTAGGGTTCTTAGTCAGGTGGAGGAACAGAGGGATCTTGGGGTCTATGTACACAGATCTTTGAAAGTTGCCACTCAGGTGGATAGAGCTTGTAAGAAGGCCTATGGTGTATTAGCGTTCATTAGCAGAGGGATTGAATTCAAGAGTCATGAAGTGATGTTGCAGCTGTACAGGACTTTGGTTAGGCCACATTTGGAGTACTGTGTGCAGTTCTGGTCGCCTCACTTTAGGAAAGATGTGGAAGCTTTGGAGAGGGTGCAGAGAAGATTTACCAGGATGTTGCCTGGAATGGAGAATAGGTCGTACGAGGATAGGTTGAGAGTTCTCGGCCTTTTCTCGTTGGAACAGCGAAGGATGAGGGGTGACTTGATAGAGGTTTATAAGATGATCAGAGGAATAGAGTGAGTAGACAGTCAGAAACTTTTTCCCCAGGTACAACAGAGTGTTACAAGGGGACATAAATTTAAGGTGAAGGGTGGAAGGTATAGGGGAGATGTCAGGGGTGGGTTCTTTACCCAGAGAGTGGTGGGGGCATGGAATGCGCTGCCCGTGGGAGTGGTAGAGTCAGAATCATTGGCGACCTTTAAGCGGCAATTGGATAGGTACATGGATGGGTGCTTAATCTAGGATAGATGTTCGGCACAACATCGTGGGCCGAAGGGCCTGTTCTGTGCTGTATTGTTCTATGTTCTATGTTCTATCTCTAACTGTTGCTCAGAACACTATCTCAGGTTAGGAATTCCACAACTCCACATTTACACACAATCCTGTTCTCCTTGAATGTCATATTTGTCTCAGCATTCATAACACACACATCCTACAGAGAAGTCTGTGTAATGGCTTCCTGATCATATTCATGTACTTCACGGTGCGCTTCTGATTCAGTTACTTTCTTGCACTACAATACTGCACCATTCACCCTGTTATAATGCACCATTCACTGTGTAATACTGCACACGTCACCCTGCAATACTGCACCATTCACTGTGCAATACTGCACCATTCACCCTGTTCTAGTGCACCATTCACTGTCTAAAACTGCACCATTCACTGTGCAATACTGCACCATTCACTGTCTAAAACTGCACCATTCACACTGCAATACTGCACCATTAACCATGTAATACTGTACCATTCACCCTGTTACAATGCACCATTCACTATGTCATCCTGCACCATTCATCCTGCAATACTGCACCATTCACTGTGTAATACTGCACCATTCATCCTGCAATACTGCACCATTCACTGTGTAATACTGCACCATTCATCTGTAACACTGCACCATTCAGTGTGTAATACTGCACCATTCACCATGTGATACTGTACCATTCACACTGTAATACTGCACCATTCACACTGTAACACTGTACCGTTCAGTGTGTAATACTGCACTATTCACTCTGTAATACTACACCATTCACCTATAATACTGTTCCATTTACCATGTCATCCTGCACCATTCACTGTGCAATACTGCACCATTCACTGTCTAAAACTGCACCATTCACACTGCAATACTGCACCATTAACCATGTAATACTGTACCATTCACCCTGTTACAATGCACCATTCACTATGTCATCCTGCACCATTCATCCTGCAATACTGCACCATTCACTGTGTAATACTGCACCATTCATCCTGCAATACTGCACCATTCACTGTGTAATACTGCACCATTCATCTGTAACACTGCACCATTCAGTGTGTAATACTGCACCATTCACCATGTGATACTGTACCATTCACACTGTAATACTGCACCATTCACACTGTAACACTGTACCGTTCAGTGTGTAATACTGCACTATTCACTCTGTAATACTACACCATTCACCTATAATACTGTTCCATTTACCATGTCATCCTGCACCATTCACTGTGTAATACTGCACCATTCATCCTGCAATACTGCACCAATCACTGTGTAATACTACACCATTCACCATGAAATGCTGCACCATTCGCTGTGTAATACTGCACCATTCATCCTGTAATACTGCACCAATCACTCTGTAATACTACACCATTCACCATGAAATGCTGCACCATTCACTGTATAATACTGCACCATTCACACTGTAATACTGCACCATTCACACTGTAATACTGCACCATTCACACTGTAATACTGCATCATGCAGTGTGTAATGCTACACCATTCACCATGTAATACTGCAGCATTCACCCTGTAATACTACACCATTCATTGTGTAATACTGCACCAATCACTGTTTAATACTACATCATTCACCATGAAATACTGCACCATTCACTGTGTAATACTGCACCATTCACTGCATAATACTGCACCATTCACACTGTAATACTGCAACATGCAGTGTGTAATACTACACCATTCACCATGTAATACTGCAGCATTCATCCTGTAATACACCATTCATTGTGTAATACTGCAACAATCACTGTGTAATACTGCACCATTCACCCTGTAATACTGCACCAATCACTGTGTAATACTGCACCAATCACCGTGTAATACTACACCATTCACCCTGTTATAATGCACCATTCACCCTGTAATACTGCACCAATCACTGTGTAATACTGCACCAATCACCGTGTAATACTACACCATTCACCCTGTTATAATGCACCATTCACTGTGTTATACAACACCATTCACTATGTAATATTACACCATTCACCCTGTTATAATGCACCATTCACTGTGTAATACTGCACTATTCGCTGTGCAATACTGCACCATTCACTGTGTAATACTACACCATTCACTGTGTAATACTGCACCATTCACTGTGTAATACTACACCATTCACTGTGTAATACTGCACCATTCACTGTGTAATACTACACCATTCAGTGTAATACTGCACCATTCACCCTGTAACACTGCACCATTCAGTGTGTAATACTGCACCATTCACTCAGTAATACTGTACCATTCACCGTGTAATACTGCACCATTCACTGTGTAATATATACCATTCACCATATAATACTGCACCATTCACCCTGTAATACTGCACCATTCACTGTGTAATACTACACCATTCACTGTGTAATACTACACCATTCACCCTATAATACTGTTCCATTTACGGTGATACTGCACCATTCACTGTGTAATACTCCACCATTCACCCTGTAATACTGCAACATGCAGTGTGTAATACTGCACGATCCACCATGCGATACTGCACAATTCTCAGTGTAATACTACACCATTCACCATGAAATACTGTACCATTCACTGTGTAATACTGCACCACTCACACTGTAATACTACACCATTCACCCTGTAATACAAAACCATTCACCATGAAATACTGCACCATTCACTGTGTAATATTGTACCATTCACACTGTAATACTACACCATTCACCCTGTAATACTGCAACAATCACTGTGTAATACTACACCATTCACTGTGTAATACTGCACCATTTACACTGTAATACTGCACCATTCATCGTGTAATACTGCACTATTCACCCTGCAATACTGCACCATTCACCATGTAATACTGCACCATTCACCCTGTTATAATGCACCATTCACTGTGTTATACTGCACCATTCACTGTGTAATACTGCACCATTCACCCTATAGTACTGCACCATTCACCCAGTAATACTACATCCTGAATTCACCCTATAATACTGCAACAATCACTGTGTAATACTACACCATTCACCATGAAATGCTGCACCATTCACTATGTAATACTGTACCATTCACACTGTAATACTGCACCATTCACTGTGTAATACTGTACCATTTACCCTGTAATACTGCAGCATTCAGTGTATAATACTGCACGATTCACTATGTAATACTACGCCATTCACTGTGTAATACTGCACCATTCACCCTGTAATACTACACCATTCATTGTGTAATATTACACCATTCACCATGAAATACTGCATCATTCACTGTGTAATACTGCACCATTCACACTGTAATACTGCACCATTTACCCTGTAATATTGCACCATTCACCCACTAGTACTGCACCATTCATCGTGTAATACTGCACCATTCACTGTATAATACTGCATCATTCAACCTGTAATACTGCACCATTCACCATGTGATACTGTACCTTCACACTGTAATACTGCACCATTCACCCTGTAATACAGCACCATTCAGTGTGTAATACTGCATCATTCACCCTGAAATACTGGACAATTCACACTGTAACACTGCACTGTTCACTGTGTAATACTGCACTATTCACTGTGTAATACTGCACCATTCACCATGCGATACTGCACAATTCTCTGTGTAATGCTACACCATTCACCCTGTAATACTGCACCAATCACAGTGTAATACTACACTATTCACCATGAAATACTGCACCATTCACTGTGTAATACTGCACCATTCACACTGTAATACTACACCATTCACCCTGTAATATGCACCAATCACTGTGTAATATTACACCATTCACCATGAAATACTGCACCATTCACTGTACAATACTGTACCATTCACACTGTAATACTACATCATTCACCCTGTAATACTGCACCAATCACTGTGTAATACTACACCATTCGCCATGAAATGATGCACCATTCACTGTGTAATACTGCACCATTCACACTGTAATACTGCACGATTCGCCCTGTAATACTACACCATTCACTGTGTAATACTGTACCAATCACCCTGTAATACTGCAGCATTCAGTGTGTAATACTACATCATTCACCATGTAATACTGCACCATTCACTCTGTAATACTCACCATTCATTGTGTAATATTGCACCAATCACTGTTTAATACTACACCATTCACTATGAAATACTGTACCATTCACTGTGTAATACTGCACCATTCACACTAATACTACACCATTCACTGTGTAATACTACACCATTCACCATGAAATACTGCACCATTCGCTGTGTAATACTGCACCATTCACCCTGTAATACTACACCATTCACCCTGTAATACTACACTATTCACCGTGTAATACTGCATCACTCACCGTGTAATACTGCATCATTCACCCTATAGTACTGCACCATTCACACTGTAATACTGCACCATTCACCGTGTAATAGAGTCATAGAATCAAGGGGATGTACAGCATGGAAACAGACCCATTGGTTGAACTTGCCCATAAGTAAAAAGTGAGATCTGCAGATGCTGGAGATCAGAGCTGAAAATGTGTTGCTGGTTAAAGCGCAGCAGGTCAGGCAACATCCAAGGAACAGGAAATTCGACGTTTCGGGCAAAAACCCTTCATCAGGATGAAGGGCTTTTGCCCGAAACATCGAATTTCCTGTTCCTTGGATGCTGCCTGACCTGCTGCGCTTTAACCAGCAACACATTTTCAGCTTTGAACTTGCCCATGCCAACCAGATATCCCAACCCAATCTAGCCCCAGCTGTCTGCACCGGCATATATCTCTCCAAAACCTTTCTGTTCAGTATTCCACCCAAATCCCTTTTAAATGTTGCAATTGTACCAGCCTCCACCACTTCCTCTGGCAGCTCATTCCATACATGTACAACCCTCTGCGTGAAAAAGTTGCCCCTTAGGTCACGTTTATATGTTTCACCTCTCACCCTAAACCTTTGTCCTCTAGTTTTGGACCCCCGCCCCTCCCCCCCAACCCCAGGGAAAAGACTTTGTCTATTTATCCTATCCATGCCCCTCATAATTTTGTAAACTTCTATAAGGTCACCCCATAGCCTCTGATGCTTCAGGGAAAACAGCCCCAGCCTGTTCAGCCTCTCCCTATAACTCAAATTCTCCAACCCTGGCAACATCCTTGTAAATCTTTTCTGAATCCTTTCAAGTTTCACAACATATTTCCAAGGAGACCAGAGTAGCACGCAATATTCCAACAGTGGTCTAACCAATGTCCTGTACAGCCACAACATGACCTCCCAACTCCTATACTCAACACTCCCTGACCAATAAAGGAAAGCATAACAAATGCCTTCTTCACTATCCTGTCTACTTGCAACTTCACTTTCAAGGAGGTATGAACCTGCACTCCAAGGTCTCTTTGTTCAGCAACACTCTCTAGACCTTACCATTAAGTGTATAAGTCCTGCTAAGATTTGCTTTTCCAAAATGCAGCACTTAGCATTTATCTGAATTAAACTCCATCAGCCCATTGGCCCATGTGACCAAGATCCTGTTGTAATCTGAGGTAGCCTTCTTCGCTGTACGCTACACCTCCAATTTTGGTGTCATCTGCAAACTTAATAACTATACCTCTTACACTCACATCCAAATCAATACTGCACCATTCACTGTGTAATACTGCACCATTCACTTGTAATACTGCACCAATCACCGTGAAATACTGCACCATTCACACTGTATTACTGCACCAATCACCCTGTGATACTGCATCAATCACCCTATGATACTGCATCATTCACCCTGTGATACTGCACCATTCACTGAGTAATACTACATTATTCACTGTGTAATACTACACCATTCACTGTTTAGTATTGCAAAATTCATCCTGTAATACTGCACTATTCACCTTCTGATACTACACCATTCACCATGAAATACTGCGCCATTCACACTATATTACTGCACCAATCACCCTGTAATACTGCACCATTCAGTGTGTAATGCTCTACCATTCACTGTGCAATAGTACACAATTCACTGTGCAATACTACACCATTCACCATGTAATACTGTACCATTCACTGTGTAATTCTGCACCATTCACCATGTAATACTGCACCATTCACTGTGCAATACTACACCATTCATCCGGTAATACTGCACCATTCACCATGTAATACTGCACCATTCACTGTGTAATACTACACCGTTCACCCTGTAATACTGTACCATTCACCCTGTATTACTGCACCATTCCCTGTAATACTGCACAATTCACCGTGTAATACTGCACCAATCACTGTGTAATACTGCACCATTCACACTGTATACTGCACCATTCACCCTGTAATACTGGACCATTTACCATGTAATACTGCACCACTTACCGTGTAATACTGCACCATTCACCCAGTAATACTGCACCATTTACCATGTAATACTGCACCACTTACCGTGTAATACTGCACCATTCACCCAGTAATACTGCACCATTCACTGTGTAGTACTGCACCATTCACCATGTAATACTGCACCATTCACCCTGTAATACTGCACAATTCACTGTGTAATACTGCACCAATCACCGTGTAATACTGCACCATTCTCCCTGTAATACTGCACAATTCACCGTGTAATACTGCACCATTCACTCTGCTATATGAGCCAATTCATCCTGTAATGTCGTACTTGTCAGTTTGTCGTACAGCACCATTGACCCTGTAATGCTGCATTATTTGATCTGGTTTCTAGTTAGATCTCAGCCGCTCACCGTGTACTGTCGCACCATCAGCTTTGTAATATTGCAACATTCGCACTGTAATTCTGCCTCTTTCACTTTATAATGTGGGAACACAGTCACATCTTGATCAGAGACCAGAAACCAAACACACAATCCTGATCTATCGAGGTATTTAACCAGCTTCACCAACCGCAGAGCTGTAAGTTTCAGGTAATTTATTTGCGAGTGAGCAAACATTTGCCTCCTTTTGAAAAAGCAGCCGTTTGAATACATGAGCTGTAGAGATTCCTCCCCCCCCCACCCTGACCCCATCATAGAGCGAGAAGTTATCGAGCGCATGTTGTTTGTGCTTCTCTGAAGATTTTACAGATCAGTTTTTGTGTAGGGGGTGACCAGTTGGAACAGGGGACGTGCTTCTTTCTTTGTGGGCAGGATTAGATTCCCAGCTGCCAATTCATCTCCGAGCTCTGGATCTCTCGACTGTGCTGATGCTCTTTACAATTTCCCCCAACTTCCCATTCTTCCTTTATTAATCCCTAAGTTAATTTTCTTTACCACTTGGAGTTGAGCAATAACTCCCTCCTTCGTACGTCAATGCTCTTTTCCCCTCTCCTAATCAGTCAAGAGGTTTTCAATGTGCCCACAGTTGTGAAATTAGCCTCCCCGGTGCAGTGACTGATTGTCTGTGTCAACATCTAAAACCAAGTAATTTTATTAAAGGGAAGAATGATTCGACATCCTACGTGTGGCTTCTGTCATATTGCCAATGCACGTGTTTACTTCAGCGCCCTATTCTGTCATGATTTATTGGGCAGTGTTCAAGGAGAGCCCCAGTACCATCGATCAAGAGTTGCAATACATCAGGAAACGAAAGAGGAAAGACTTTATATTGCTCCTCTTACGATCATAGGAGCATAAATAGGCTATTCAGCTCATTGGGTCCATTATTCAGTGAGATCATAGCTGATCTGATCATCCTGAACTCCACTTTCCTGCCTTTTCCCGATAATCTTTAATTCCCTTCCTGGTTAAAATCTGTCCCCCTCAGTCTTGAATATACTGAATAACCTAGCCTTGACAGCCCGCTGTGGTAAAGAATTCCACAGATTCACTCCCCTCTGAGAGAAGAAATTTTCCCTCTGCCTTAAATGGGCAACCTCATATTCTGGGGTGATGCCCTTTGGTCATAGGCTGTCCCATGAGTGGAAACATCCTCTCCTCATCTACCCTACCAGAGAATCCCTACCATGTGAAAACAGACTATTTGGCACATTGAGTCAACACCAACCTTCCGAAGAGCATCATTCCCAGACCTACCCTATCCCTGCATATCCCATAGCTAACCCACCTAGCCTACATATCCCTGGAAACCATGGGCAATTTAGCATGGACAATCCATCTAACCTGCACATCTTTAGACAGTGAGAGGAAACCCATGCAGACACAGGAGAATGTGCAAACTGCACACAGACAGTTTCCCAAGGGTGGAACCGAATCCAGATCGCTGGTGCTGTGAGGCAGCAGTGCTAACCACTTAGATTCCCTACAGTATGGAAACAGGCCCAAAAAGTCCACACCGACCCTCCGAAGAATAACCCACCCAGACCTATTTCCCTCTGACTAATACACCTAACACTCTGGACAATTTAGCATGGCCAATTCACCTGACCTGCACATCTTTGGATTGTGGGAGGAAACCGGAGCACCCGGAGGAAACCCATGCAGACACGGGGAGAACGTGCAAACTCCACACTGACAGTTGCCCAATGCTGAAATCGATCCCAGGTTCCTGGTACTGTGAGGTAGCAGTGCTAACCACTGAGCCACCCCAAAATCCAGTCCCCTAAGAATCTTTCAATAACGTTTCAATAATGTTGTCTCTCATTTTTCTGAGCACCAATTAGCACAGACCCAGCCTACTCAATTTCTCCACATAAGATAGTCCTTCCATTTTATTTTTCGAAGTGACTGTATTTTGTTTAGTCCACCCAGTTATAAAATTTATGCCATCAATACACAGCTCCACTTACTTTCTTGATTTTCTCTTCAGCTTTCTGGCCAAAGAAGTTTGCCTTGACAATGCTTGTGCAGTTTTCCTTTGCCCAGAACATAATAATAAGTGTTGTTCCTTCAAGTTTCCTGGCATTGTTAATCGTGTTTGTCCACTGATCATCCACAGCTGAACCAGATTTATAGTCATACAGAACAACTGTTTCATCCTGACAAAAATAACACCGAAGTACTGTGGAAGCTGGGATTCAGAAACAAAAACAGCTTTTCTGGAAAAACTCTGTAAGGTCTGGCAGCATCTGTAGAAAGAAAGCAGAGTTAATATGTTAGGTCCAATGATCCTTCTTCAGAACCAGTTGTGCCAGACCTGCTAAATTTTTCCAGCAGTTTCTATTTTTGTAACTGTTTCCTTCTGAGGTGGTAGTGTCCTATACCAATGTTTACAAAGTAACCTGGTTGATATGAATCAAACTTGATTCTATGATAGTGCATATCACTGACATTGCCTGAACCACCAGGACACTTTCTGCGTTTACCAATTTGGCCACAACCATAACTAACACATCCTCTCAGCTTTCTGGTTTTTCTCAATCTGGTGGGCAACTTGCCTGATGATGGACAATCCCTCCATGCCCGGGATTAGCCAAGTTCACCTTCTCTAAACAGCCTCCAATGCCAGTATAACTTCCCTTAGATAAGATACTCCATCCCTGACTCTGGGAGATGTAAAATAACTTAACCATTTTCAAAGGGGTTGGTTGGAACCAATTTGTACACAGAAGGCTCCAACGAAACAACAATATGATGTTGACCAGATAAACGAATTGAGTGACGTTGGTTGAATGATTGCCACTCATTAAAACACCCTGGGACATTCCACCCGACCTCCCACTTCAGGGAGCAGATAGAAGTCTCAGTTTAAAATTTTACTGCCCCAGAATATGTGGTACCCCCTCAGTACTGCACCAGAGTGTCAGATGAGGTTTTCTGCTCAAGTCTCGAGTGGAACCTGAACCCACCGCCACTTTATTCATAGGAATAGAA